>NC_087210.1:3608537-3663537 GCF_015104395.2 Macrobrachium nipponense | reverse complement strand
AGCCAATCAGGAGCGTCAAATGCACGATTGACGTGAATCTACTATAGGATATAGTAAACTTGTGATATTCCCTTCTGCTTTCAGTATAATTAGAATTATTGAGACGTACTTTTATTTAATCGTTGAACTGAGGTTACTTCAAATACATGACAAACAGCAGAGGTACACAAACTAGGTTCTAACGTGCTCTATGCAAATAACAATTATTGAGATGAATTTGAGCTCATTTCTAGATAAGTTTATTCCTAGATGACTCTCATGACAATATATATTTTCTTTTTAAGAAAATATATATAAGCTCATTTCTAGATAACTTTATTCATAGACGACACTCATGACAAAATCAATTTTCTTTTAAAATTATATATATATATATATATAGTATATATATATATATATATATATATATATATATATAATTTTAGTCGATGCTGAATTTGAATTTGGGAAGAAACGGGACTTGAAACCTATTTGAACGATTCATTTGCCAAGTTGAAAAATAAAAAAATAAAAAAAGGCTAATTTTTTAATCTTATGAGAATGTGGTCGCATATTACTGCGTCTGTTGATGATGTCATTGTTGAATGACTGACTAACCAGAGATGCTTGTGTGTGTGTGTTGTGTGTGTGTGTGTGTGTGTATGTGTGTTTGCGTGTGTAATATCCCATGTATACCTTTGGAAACCCGCCATGCAACGCCATCGGATGGGACCCTCCGATGACCTCGGTGCCAACTGGTGGTAGCTGGTGCCTCGGGGAGGGCAGCAGCAGACGATGAGGTGGCGGGCGCCCCTGCTCCAGCTGCTCCAGCTCCAGCTGCCGCTGTAGAGGCCGACTGCTGCTGCTCCTGGTGTCTCTCATGGCCGTCTCCACTCTGAGGCGGATTCTGCTGATGGTGGTGATGGCCGCCGCCAACTCCTCCTACAACTACCCCTCCTCCACCTCCCCCTCCTCCTCCTCCTCCTCCCCCTCCTCCTACCTCCGTCCCAGTGCCACCACCACCTCCACCAGTGTGAATGCGACCCATGGACTTGGACTTACGAGGCGTTCGGGGCGTCGTCTGCTGCTGCTGACCTGCAGGAGGAGGAGCCGCTCCGTCGTCGTCGTGCCCTCCGGAGGACGCGATCCCACCGCCGCCGCCGCCGCCGGCGCTTCCGTTGACGTTCACGTGGATCTGGGTCGACTGGGGGGGCGGCTGTTGTTTGTGTGTGCGCGCGCCCAGAGAGAGAGAGAGAAAGAGAGAGAGAAGAGAGAGAGGCGTTAGTGGGCACAACAGGGCATTCACCTATTGGGTATGGTGGTCGGAGTACGAAAAGTCTCGCCACATAAGAATGGCGAGAATAATTATAAACATGGATTTTTTTTTACTATTCATTTCTTTAAAATCTCTCCATTATTCACATGAGACACGAAACTCAAAATGTGAGGACAGATATCTCCATGAAAATCTTCAAAGTTAAAACATGAAACTAAAATGATGAGGACAGATATCTCCACAAAAATCTAAAAATCTTAAAGTTAAAACACAAAATTAAAATGATAAGAACAGATATCTCCATCAAATAATCTTAAAAAAAGTCAAAACACAAAAGTAAAATGATGAGGACAGATATCTCCATTAGAAAATCTTAAAAGTTAAAACACAAAGCATAAATTATAAGGACAGATATCTCCATCAAAAAATCTTCAAAGAAAGATCAAACTACCACTCTGTAATACAAAGCCAGTTGGCGACACAATAAATGCTACGAAAGGCAGTGAATTAATTCAAGAAAATGATGCCTACAAATTAAAGGAGACTATACAAACTAACTATATACATATGCATTGACAGAAATGGAGATAATACAATGGTAAATGAAAAAAAAAATGGTACGAAAGGACACAGAAATGAGAGTACAAGAACACATTATATTATATAATAATATATATTTTTTCTCCAGAAAATCTTAAGGCAATGGATACAAGAGAGGTTTCCCTCTCAACACACAAATAAAGCGTAACAAACAGAAATGATTCAGCATGCAGAAAAATAATTGAATATACAACTTCCATCATATTTCTCCTCCACACTCCTGTTTATAAAAAGAATACATAGCAGACCAATATACGCGCAACTATCCCAGTTCAGCATTTACTAAGAAAAGTCATATTTATATATATCAGTATATACATACATATACAAATGAATATTTGGCAAATTTGTAGATGTAGGAAACCCGCCAGTGTTAAGATACATACATACATTCACACATCAGACACATCTTCATAATAAAAGACAATTGCAAGTTTGGTTTTTTTTTCACCGATACAGTATCACAAGAACGGCCAGTTTAAAAAAACAAAAAAAAAAAAAAAAACCTCTGAGCCGAGACATGAGACATCATTATATATATTTGAATAAGATAAGTCCGACTGGAATATTTACTATATCCGTAACTAGTAAAATTTCATAGTTTGTTAAAGTTGGAATTGATGATTCTTAACCCAATACGGATACATGCCCACTATATAGGACACATTTTTTTCCTTTTTTTTTTACTATAATCATTAACTTCTGTCTGCCTGTGTCTCTCGCTCTCACAACCCATGTGTGATTCTGTTAATAGCCATTAATATGGCACATTTGAAAGAACACACACACATATATATATTCGATGACAGAAAATGTTCCTTTTACTTTACAAAGTCATCCGTAACCAACGCTATTTCAAGATGATTGCAAAAAAAAAAAAAAAAAAAAAAAAAAAAAAAAAAAAAAAAAAAAAAAAACACACACACACATACAACTACACAAAACACCTTCGCTCAAAAAAAAAAAAAAAAAAAAAAAAAAATTCAAAACCACACACAAACAAACAACCACACAAACACCTTCACTCGAAGCACCGCACAAACATCATAGTTGTTCAGTGGCTGCTTTGTATATAAATAAACTATATATATATACACTATCAGACACATAAAAGATATATGTGTGAACATGCTGGAAAACTCATTGCAGTGAAGGGATATATATATTATAATTATTATAATTATTTATGATGACAACCACGTTTCCTTGATTGATTCAAAGTCATGAACAGATCTACATAATGCTTCGAAAATATATATCTGTTTTGCAAGGAAAACGAGATGATAATGTGTGTGTTTTTGTTTCCCGTGGTCAAATCGTGGTCAAATATTTTCCCAAAGAAAAAATGTAAGAGGAAGAAGAAGAAGAAGAATAAGAAGAACGTTTGGAATGGAAATAAAGACAGGAGGGGTAATCAAAACTCAGGTGAACCAACCACAATGCTGCTAATCATTACCTGACGAGCATTGGACCAAGTGAGCAGGGATTTCATATTATTACTTTTTGATCCCGTCTCTGGCTTCGGTCTTTTTGCTCTGTACTGTTGGGGTTGAAGGGAAAACACTTGCTTTATACAGCGCTGTGGTGATATAGAGTATTGGCATTAGGTGATTTCATAATCCTTAACAACTAGTGGCAACTTTCTTGGCAAAGATATTACAACAATGATCTTATACTGTCTACAATATGCTACAACTGCTTACAGACTTGGTAGTACTATATAGGCAAAGCTATCAAAGTAGTTTCCAGAGAGAGAAAAAAGTATATGATACAAATGATACTCTTCTACGCTCTAGTCAAGGGCACTCTGTATCAATGGCCTCCTCTTCAGAGATGATGTAGAAAAAGGTTGAGAACAGGGAACTATTAAAACTATCACAGAAAATAAGACATCAAGACCTAATATAAAATTTTATGCTAATGCATCACTTATCAGTAGTACTAATCAGTATAGTAACTTCAGTGTGTAAACTCTAGAAAACAGCCATGGAGTAGTTAAGTATACTGAGCTACTGTCTACTGTATCTTACAATTCGAACCTTAGACGGGTTTTGTAATAATGCAATACCTACAGAGGGGGTCCTATAATAAAAAGCCCCGAGTCGGGGCTACCTTAAAAAAATAAAATTGGAAATGACTGAATGGGAGGGATTATATCATCAAGTGCTCAGCAGAACCGGAATATGAGATAGCACTGTGGGGGCCAAAGCTGTCATAAAAAAAA
Source organism: Macrobrachium nipponense (assembly GCF_015104395.2). Lineage (NCBI taxonomy): Eukaryota > Metazoa > Arthropoda > Malacostraca > Decapoda > Palaemonidae > Macrobrachium > Macrobrachium nipponense. The sequence continues at coordinate 3,659,458 of NC_087210.1, read as the reverse complement.
AACATAAAAAAAATAAAAAACAAGAAGAGTCTGGGAGAATCATCATTTAAGAAAAATGGGGGAAGCTAACCTATAAAAGACAGGTCTTTTCTGAGGAGATCAATATGTTTACAGACTGGCTTAAAAATACTCGCTGCTGAAGGCTGCTTCTCTTTTGTTGGGGGGGGAAGAGGAGGAGGAGGAGGAGGAGGTGGGAGGAGGGGGGTGGTTTGGGAAGCGTAAGGATGGTCAAGAATGGCTGGCATACTAAAGGGACGGTCATCACCCTCTTTTCTAGCGCCTTTTTTTCCTCCTCTACAGAGCCGAACTATAGCTTTTTTGCAAAAAAAAGCGGAGGAGGCAGCCTGGGAGCATCGTGTGACTGACTGCACATGAGGGGGGAGGGGGAGGATTACCTTGTCGGCCTCTAGGAGCGGGGCGGCCTCAGGGCCCCTAGCAGAGCCGCCCCTTCTCACCCAGGCATACTGGGTCTTGTATTCAGACACAAGTAAACTATCATCATCTAGGTCCCTGCCTAAGGGCCCCTCAGATCGGCTGCGATGTGATGGCCGAAGAAATCGTCTGCTTCGCTCCTCCGACTGCAAGGAAAGTTTGTCAACTCAGGCTTCCCCTCTGCACACCTTCTTCGGTTGGTTGCTGTTGCTACTCACTCTCTCTCTCTCTCTCTCAAGCACTCGCACACGCACTCTACATTTTCAAAGGATATATGCTCTGAAAGAACCCTCATCTATTAGAGAGTGAAAGTACTGGGTTCTATAGGGAAGTATATGTAGTAGGCCTAACAGTGGCACTTGGTTCTATAGGGAAGTATAGTAGGCCTAACAGTGGCACAGCTAGGAGAGAAAGGGGTCCTGTGTAATAGTACAGACCATGCAGAGATGTGAGACTGGAGAGATTTTTCGACTAAGGAACACAGCCTCCTCCACACGCTGGAAGGAAGGGAAAGAGACACAGAGACTATTGTAGGGGGGTGACGAGGGTGATGGGTGAACGTGCAAGAAGGGGGAACAGGAGATGAGCCAGTATCATGAGAGAGATATGTTTGATGTGAAATAGAACAGGCTCTTATTGAAAATGTTATTTGCGGGGGGCGTTGGGGGGGTTGGGGGGGGGTGGCAAATGTGAACCGTCATTCCTATAAGTGCTCTTGAACTTTGCATTGAAACGTGATTCTGACGGATGGATGTCACAGAGAAAGTATGGAGAGGAAGATCACTGGAAAGAAGCAGAATGGTTAAATCCACCATGGCAGCAATGTAGTCAGTTCTACAACAAATGGGAAATATAAATATATAAAAAAAAAATTAACATGAAAAGGAAATAAAACTCGAAAGCAAAATCTTTTTGGAAAAACAAAGCACTTACGTGAGAATTTAAAAAGTAAATGAGAATAAATATTCTGAAAGAAAACCAATATAAATGACTTTTATCTCAGAATGGTTCAACAACCACGAACACACTAATTGTCATTAGGTGGGAGGGGGGGTTCATAATCTAACTGAATTGATCGAAAAAATCTTTGTGATCTTTAAAACTGTGAAGAAGAAAAGGAAATACACCTTTCAATTACAAATGTCAGATTTTTTGGGACACAGTATATTCACGACATAGTCCTCAAAGTTCAAGTGAGTTGCAAATCAACCATATCAAGAGCACATGATTTCGGGAGAAGACTCAATGCTTGAAACGAGTCAGTAAATCTGCTCAAAACTGAAGAGAAAGAAGGTTGGGGGCCAAAAAGACACTCACAAACTCGTGTACATGCAGTCGTTTACACCATCACCAAACAAAGATGTGAGAAAAAAACCATTAAATCATAAAAAGAAAATCATATTAATATCAGAAAAAAAAACTATGGGATAAAGTTAAATATTATCATATAGCATCTAAAGCCCTGTAATATTGCCGAGATTCTGAAATGCTCAAAAAACAGGACACAAAAAACTGGAATTCCAGAGAAAACTGGTCTATCATAGAGGCATTCTAGTCTAGAAAAGAGGCAGTGGACTTCAAAACTTACACAGTTGTTTCAGATGGGTGTTGGCAGCTAGACAATTAAAAAAAAATGGGGGAATAGTATATCAAAGATTGAAAACTACGTCAATTTTCATCATCATCATTATCATCTACTCTTCAAAAAAACATGTAAAGCAAAAATGGCTGTTAACGATCTTCATCTGCAAACAACTACATTTAAAACCGTAATGAGTCATCTCTATACATAGGCTGATGGATGTGCACTGGAAGCAAGCTTAAAAGAGCCCCAAAAAGGAGCAACTTTTGTTTTAAATATATTTTTCTTTCCTTAGAAAACTTTTACATAAGCAAATAAAGAACACGAAGCTGCAGCTGAAAATGCTAAGAAATGAAATTCAAGAGCGAGGTTCCTTTGAGAAGACTGATTACATTTAGCATTCTGCAGCATTCTCTCTCTCATTAAAAGTCATGAACAACCTCGTGAAGTTAAAGAAATATACAGCAGAGTCCGTCATTCTGTTAACAGAGCTTCAATCTAAAGCACAGACATTAGCTTTTATAATTCATATTATACTATAGAATAAGCATCAATTTTATATAGCAAAATAATGCTGCAATCAGTTCACTGTCTTCATTTAAGAGATATTTTCTTAGCGTTGCAACGATCAAGTCTTTCTAGCCGGCGTCATTTTTAATGAATACGTTACGATGGCTTTATTGGCAACCGTCTCTTCGTACTGACATCTATCCCAGTTTGATTTTGAAATGGTTTTAAGATAGCACATTCGTCCACAGCATATAACTACAACTGTGCTACTACTAAGTCTACTACTATTACTCTCTCCTAGTTCGACTTTCCTCCTTCATCCTTGTCATTTCAACCACTTACACCTTCTTTCTTATTGATTTCCGTGTCTACCCAACCTCCCCCCAACTCGCCGTTACCATCATCTTCTTCAGGTGGGGGTCGCCTACGATCCGTTTAAGCTCCTCCTCCTCCGTTTGACACCGAACCGTCGACCGTATCGACTCTAAATCAAAACAACGACCTTTTAGACTGTTCTTAGATTTGCAATTCAATTATCTGATGACCAACATCGTTGGAAATAACGGGGAGTGAAAAGGCAAAAGTGAAAAGCTTTCGTAGACACCGAGATCCCGAGCTGGGAGCCATGAGAGGAACCCGGCAATGCAGATAGTGCATGGGAAGGGTGGTGAGCGTTGGCGGGGGCACGATAATATACCTTCTCCTTCCCTCACCACCAACCAACCGCCCTAAGCAGGACATTCATTTTCCTCCTTTGGGTTACTCGGGTCATTCAGCGTTTAGATAACGTTTAATACTGGTTAAATTCTCTCGATTCGGTCTAACGTCTTCCATATCTCGGTAAGAATAATTGAGCGGGAGGCAATACTGTGGAACCGTTCACTGCGGTTCTCCTTTGTCCAGAATGGCCGGCAGTGTCTGTGCCTGTGGTGCCAAACGCCCACCTGAACTACTCGGGTTAAAATGATGTCCTGATGTCACCATCGGACGGCGACGGCTTCCACTACACAACGAATTGATTCGCCTGTTTATAGAAATAACTCATCAAGCTTGAACTGTTACGTATCGAGAAAACAACACCACAAACCAAAGGTGAAAAAATCTATGCTAGCATGAAATATATGAACGGTGCCAGCTTCATGCCCCCGCTATTTATTGCAGGTCTACTACAATCTATTGTATCAAGAACTAAAACCCTGTGGGATAAAAGATGCAATAGAGCCATTCTCTAAATGCAGAGAAATAAATTCGACTTAGTGAGGGAAAGTAAAAATTAAAAATTAAAAAGAAACCAGATTCGTGCCAGAGCAGAGAACCGACAAAACAAGCATATGGGAGACAGAGATGTTGAGACTATAATGCAGCAGTGATCCATGCACTCAAAAGTGTTGTGAATGAAAGAAGGAGAGAGAGAGAGAGAGGAAGTAAAAGGACTGTGAAGGAGCATTAAAAAAGAATATAGTAGTCTTAAATCCGGCCTTATAGCAACCAAAAGATATCAGGTTCACTTTACAAGCAACTTTTTGGTGGCAGCTCCATCATGCGTCTAGAGATCTAGATATGGTTTCCTCTTCGTGGTTCGCATTCTTTTTTTTTTTCTTTTTTTTCTTTCTTCGTTTAATTCTTCTTCAGTCCTTCAAGATTCTTTTTATGCCTTGCCAGTTTAGCAGCCGAAGTGTACGACCATTCCTGGTGTTTCCTCAGGCAGGGGAGGGCAAGACTTGGATACAAAGAAGCACAAATCACTTACTGCGCTCATCTGACAAGAGAGTGAGCGAGGTCTTCTCCTATGGCGGACGAGCAGGTGGATGGAGAGAGAGAGTGAGGGGGTTTTGGCGTCCATAGACGGGGGCTTTTGACTTCGTAACAAACCCATAATGCAGACCGAGTGATTCAAAATAATCAAACAAAAAATAGACCAACCAAACTATCTACCTATTCCACGCCCTAGTCCTATAAATGGCAAACCAGAGAACGCACACTTTTACACACTTTAAAACACTTACCTTTCTTTTGCAGATGCTACCACTTACCTTTATATTGGAGGCCACAGTTATTATCTACCAACATTGCTATGTAATCGATCTGGTAAATGTATTGTGTACAACAGTATTTAATTTATTCATTCATTTATTAATTTATTTATTTTGCTTTCTTATACCTTTAAATAACTTTGCTCTGGGCGTGCACAAAATATTTGCTCCTACAAGAGTGCTTTGTTATAATTTTCAATTCTATATCTTTTTTGGCACGTAACAACAAGTCAAGATACATTAAGAATGTTTATGTCAACAAAATTCTCTCTCTCTCTCTCTCTCTCTCCTCTCTCTCTCTCTCTCTCTCTATATATAGATTATATAAAGATATAATTATTATATGAATATATAACATATAATACTATATATATATATATATATATTATATAACAATCACCAAAAGTAATCCTCAGTCATTTTCCAGAAACAGAAGACTAGGATCACAATTACCCGTGTAACTATCCCTTCCATTACCGTGGCAAAATCTGCTCCAATCACAGTGTCACATCAACTGGCGAGCGCCTCTCCTTCGGTGTCAAATAGATGTCTTAGCCGGGAGTCATATCGAGTTCAATAAATGTCACCGAGACAAAGGGAAGACGGTATCCTACCGTCTCTGGGTGACTGCATATGAACGAAATGAAAAGGGTTGTTTAGCTTGGAATTATCGCTTTCCTGTGCGTTCAGAATAGAATAGAATGTAATGTAGAATTTAGGCCACAGGCCAAGAGCTGAGATCTATGATGGAGTATGGTCTGGAAGGGTGTAACTGGAGGAAAACCTCAAAGCAGTTGCACTAGGCAACAATTCTTTAGAGAGGGTGGGAAGTCAGAAGGAAGAAAAAGAATACGAACGGTGGTACAGTAAAGGAAATGAAAGAGGGTGCAGCTAGGTGCCGAAGGGACGCTCCAAAGATCTTTAAGTAATGCCTACAGCAAGGAGGACGAATAGGCCTATACAGAGCCGTGAACTTGCAGCGATGGCCTTAGGCCAAGTCAGACCTAGCTCAGTCGACGTTCGCTTTCTTCCGGGAAAAAAGAAAGTTAAAATAAATGATTTAAAGCAGACCCTATTACCTATATATAAACTTAACTTTACATTGCTTGGGTTAGGTTAAATGGGGTCTAAGGGGGCCAGATAGACCTACCATTTGCAGAGCAAATATATGCAAAATACCGTTAGGTAATTGATATGATCTGCGGAACAACGCAATTAATCTTAGCGACGCAAATGAGCCGGAAAAGCTCTCAAAGTGATGGCCATTAGAGCTAATTTTTTCCTGAAGAAGGGAAAAATGTCTCGCTGAGCTGCGGGCTTTGTTCAGTCTTTCAAGATGTCGTGCGCGCATTTATTTCCTGCGTGACTGAGGGGGGCTTGATAAAGAACCATAAGCCTCCGTTTTATTTTTAACTGTAAAACTATTGTCTGTCCGTCCGCCCTCAGATCTAAAAAAAAAAAAAAAAAAAAAAAAAAAAAAAAAAAAAAAAAAACCCACCGAGGCTAGAGGGCTGCAAATTAGTAAGTTGATCATGCACCCTCCAATCATCAAACATACCAAATTGCACCCACTCGCAAGTCATCATTTCAGATCATATTCCATTTTATCACGATTTATCTGTCTATCGGTCAATTTAATTGGGCTTTCCTTCAACTCTAAGCAAAGTTTCGGGGGAGAAATGACATAAAAAATTGGATATAACTTCAGGATGAAATATTTTCAATTCTTCATCGACTTTGGTTATAAAAACATATGGATGGAAGTCTATAAAATACATGAAAGCGTTAAGGTCTGTCCACACTAGGAAACATTGTTTGGAAACAGTTTCTAAATTTGTTTCCAAACAATGTTACCTAGTGTGGGCAGGCCTTTAGGATCACTCAACATCTGGACAAAGGTGAAAAGACCAATTGGTAGGTGAGACTAACTTTACTTTCTACAAAAGGGAAAAGACCAAACGGTCGCTGAGACTAACTTTGGAAAGACCAAATATCAGACGAGACTAAACTATTTCTACAAAAGGAAGAAGACCACATGGTAACTGAGACTAACTTTGGGAAGACCAAACAGCAGATGAGAATAAACTTTATTTCTACAAAAGGAAAAAGACCAAATGTCAGCTGAGACGAACTCTGTCAAAGACCAAACGGTAGCTGAGACGAACTTTGTCAAAGACCAAACGGTAGCTGAGACGAACTTTTAACATCCTTTCTTGCAGCAGATAAAAAAAAGAAAAAAGAAAAGAAAAAGAAAACCAAAACGCAAAGGACACGCAGCCACTCAATAGGCTACTACTACCACCCGAGTGGTAGGGACGGCCCTTCAAGTATAATCGATTCCGAATCTTCCTCGAAGCGACGGCGCCTAGACCTAGTCGTTAAGTGAATTCCAAGTGATCGTCTTGATAAGACCCGGTTTCCGCTTCCTCTCATCATCATTTTGTCTTTCTCTCCCCACCCCCATCACCCCCAACCGGTTCATTACTGACTCGCATTATTTATCATCAATATCAAGTTTAAATTTCATTATGAAAGTGACTCTCTGGCAGGTTAGATATCCAAAACACACGCCTTATGGTGTTGTGACATTATTCGCATATACGTCAGAGAGAAATGACTATGGTATCACTAGGTTAATGATAGCTACAGTGAGGGTAAGAGCGAATTTTGAACGAAGACTTTACATACTTCGAAAAATACTGTCTTTGAAAGCAACGGTCTATGTCTAAAAGAAAGCAGTGTATTATTGTTACGCTAGTGATACCTACAGCACCAGAAATAAAACGTCACATCGCTTCGTATAAAAAATTACATTTGAAACAAAAACTTGAAACACTTCATATAAAACAGACTTTTAACACAACCCAATGTCCAGCCATAGTATTAACCCGGTATGTATCCACATACGTGTCACCTCCGAGGTACTAGTACTAATCATGAAAGCTCAATGGCACGCCGTGTTTAGTACTAGCCCCTCGGAGATCAAAGTATTATACATACCCATTTCTACATATTTCTATATATCAATAGATAAAGCAGTATAAACACTCATTTCTATATATCAATAAACGATATCTTTGATCCACGAGGGACTAATACTAAAAAAAACGGCGTCCCATTGAGCTTCTGCCATGTTTAGTACTATAGCAACTCGGAGGTGACACGTATAGACGGATACAGACCGAGCTAATACCTCCAGTAAATATGACAAAAGACATTTATTTTTCCTTAATTAACATGTGCTGAACAAAACTACGCAGACTCAATCAGCTTTTCACTGAACTTATATACGCAACTTCTGACGTACTACCGCGCATTCACTGAGGGTTCGTGAATAATCCAGCAGCTCACCTCACCTCAACCTTGACCTTTTAAAACAGAAACTTCAAGCTTCGCTGCGTTGTCGAAGCGCCAAAATTGCCGAAGCTTTCTAAAAATATAGTAAAAATAAGCCCTAAAAAGTAAAACGTAAAGAATAAATACTATTCACTGCACTATGGAGCGCTTTAGTACTATAGATACGAGTGGTTTTAGACTTAGCTCTGATATTTTTTTAAAAGCAATGTCCTTATGAGAAGTTTATCGTAAGAGGGAGAGAGAGAGAGAGAGATGGAAGGCTGCAGTGAAAAGCGATGCAAATTAGGGCTTCATGAGCTCTGCTCTTCCTGACGAGGGGGGGTCGATTGATGAATACAAACATGAGAGAGAGAGAGAGAGAGAGAGAGAGAGCCTCTGGTCGTTTGAGCCATCTGGGTGTTGTAATCAGGTACGGAGGAAAAGATAACGAGACAAAGGGGGACGAGAGAGAGAGAGAGAGAGAGAGAGAGAGAGAGAGAGAGAGAGAGAGAGAGAGAGACCTGGGGCGAAAAGGGGAATAGCGAATCACAAAAAGCAGACGACGTGACAAAGGCAGAAAGGAAAGTAACGTGAATGACAAAATATAATTAGTCTAGGGACGAGTTTCACATAGTTGAAATATCCAAGGTAATTTTGGGTATATTATTATTATTATTATTATTATTATTATTATTATTATTATTATTATTATTATTATTATTATTATTATTCAGAAGATGAACACATATCACTGACTTGAAATTCAAGCTTCCAAAGAATATATTATGTTGATCATCAGAAAGAACAGAAGGTAATGAGAAATACAGAAAGAAAACTAAGTGATAAAGAAAAAAATGAATTAGCACGTTAATTAATAAATAGATAAAACGTAATCAATTATTAAAATAAGGACACAGACCCTTCTTAAATATAAAATATATCGCAGTTCCAGGATGTGGAAATTGAGGCTAATTGGAAAAATATTTCTGAATGAGACAATATATATACATATATATATTAATATATATATAAATTACCTACCACATTATATATAGATACTATATAATATTGAATGAAATAACAGAATGACGAGACATGGCAAAAAAAAAAAAATGAAATGAAAAAACATAGTTGAAAGTGACAAAACACCAAAAAATCTATGCCAAATATCCAAAAAAAAAATAAAAAAAAAAAAAAAAAAAAAAAAACAACGGATGCAAATATCCATACAGATGAAAGCCATTGCAATTGACTTAAAACAGCAAAAAGATGTCTTCAAGAGCGTTCCATGAAATTATATATATATATATATATATATATATATATATATATATATATATATATGACAGGTAAAAATGTTCTATGACAACAGAAGTCCATCTAGTAAAAGGAACCTATAAAAAAACGCCTAAATATAGAAAGTACTATATTATCAAAATATAGTACTTTCTTTCTATATTTTCTGTTTTCATGGACTCCTTCTATTACATATATATTAAAATATATATATATATATTATATATATATATATATATATATATATATATGTATGTATGGATGTATGTATGTATGTATACACACACAAATATATCTCTCTAGAGTAACCAGGATATGAGGCGACCCCGAATCATGGCGGACGCTATAATTCCTGACAACCTGTGTTGGGTGAGTCTAAAGCAGGCGTTTGATGCTTTCTAAAAATACATACGCTGTATCCAAATGGTGTGGACACGACGGGTTTGGCCGATTACAAAATCGTTACTTTCTCTCTCTCTCTCTCTCTCTCTCTCTCTCTCTCTCTCTCTCTCTCTCTCTCTCTCTCTCTCTCACTGCCTCAACTACCGTGTGTACTGTTGTATTTCATGGGCTCTCGTCGATATATGTTACCAGGGATTTAAAGTATTTTTTTTTAAGCCTACAACGAACGCATACGCATGTATGTATGTATATAAATACAGACATACACACATATATACTTACATACGTAGACTATATACATATGTATATCCTTTCTCTGAAAGGATATATACAGTATACATACTACATATACACACACACACACACACACACCACCAACTGATATATATGATATACCTATATATATATAATGTGTATATAAATTATGTTATATTAGATATACGTATATATACACACACACACACACACACACACACACACATGTATATATATATATATATATATATATATATATATATATATACACACACACTTACACACATACTTTATATATATATATATATATATTGTATTTATCACAAAAAGACTTGCAAATATGCACCCAACTGCTTCATTAAGTAAGTTGACGTTGAATGAAACTGTAGTGATCGAATTGTTACACCTGCATTCATTAATACCAGGTGAAGTGACATAAGGTATAGGCAATTGCAATAAATATCTCGGTGACCCAGACGAGGCTAAAGCAAGCATTACCATTACCATAAAAAAAAAAAATAAAAACTCGCCTCGAAGCTATTGACAAATACCCGTCAACCACATTCAAATTTTTGGGGCCGGAATAGCACCATTTCCCAAAATGCAATGGGCTATTTTCTTTCGGAACCGAAAACAAAAGACAAAAGATTTTTTTTATCTGTCCTGGCAAAACCCAGAGTAGGTACAAAAATTATGATCGAACATATTTCGGGCATTTAAGCTCTCAAAAAAAAAAAAAGAAAGAAAAAAAAAAAAAAAGAAAACACCGCTTTAAATCTCTGCCACGCAGAATTCCTTTATTTTTTGTATATTCGGACAGTTCCAACGTCACTTCATTTTCCAGCGGGAATTGAGGGGGAGGGGAGGGAAGGGGGAGGGGCAGATGGCGGTTTTCATGGTAACTTTCGGAATGCCGTACTAAGTGCAAATATTCTCGATGCGTGTAAAAAAAAGTTTAAAAAACTATATATATATATATATATATATATATATATATATATATATATATATATATATATATATATATATATATATATATATAAATATATATATATATATATATATATATATATATATATATATATATATATATATATATATATATATATATATATATATATATATATATATATATAACTGTCAAGTCTCTATGAGTGGCTTACCTCCTAACAGCAGTTCCCACTCATAATGAAAAATAATTAAACGATTTAAAAGGTGGAATATCATATATTAATAAAAATAATCTCAAAATAAACACAACTGTTTTCACTTTCACTTAATCTTGCAGGCTTTTGTAATATTCATCATTTAGCCAGCATACATTTCATAAGCTGTTTCAATATTCATATGTTATGCATCTATGTGAGACAGTGCATCTCTCTCTCTCTCTCTCTCTCTCTCTCTCTCTCTCTCTCTCTCTCTCTCTCCACACACACACACACACACACACAAAAGGACCGCTATAAACGTAGTGGGGAAAAAAATCATTTGACCACTTCCACAGAAACCTAAATTTAAAAAAAATAATCCCACCGTACTTCAGCTGAACCGAATCTATCTTCCTTCTTTAAGAATATTTAACGAGTCGTTTATAGATTATATTTCACCCTAAGCGACGATACTTACTGCCAGTTACCGATGCATATTACATCACCCTCGAAAACAGGCACTAGCGCCAAACGTATGGCTGAGGATTCCGCGAAAACTCGTTAAGCATAATATCTTAATACCCTCAGATTATATTCCAGACGAAAATACCTTCAGTCTTAACTCAACTTCCGCCGCGGATATCACCGGGATTATGAGACTGACAGAGACAAATCGTCCCGTCCTTGGCACTTCTTGTGGTTTCTTCATTTTTATTCTGGGAGGCGCCATTATCATTATTATTCATTTCCTCGTGAAGACAACTATACTCAGGTTTTTTTCCATCTGTCCACCCGCCTGTGGTGTTTGCGTATGGTAACACTGCGTCCCGGGCTTTAGATAGTTACATTCAGCTTACACTCAACAATAATAATAATATCTTATTTCCAATATTAACGGTGTAATTCGCATACAGTAAATTATTAAAACACTTTTCAGTTGCAAATGTACACCCAGATATCCTTTTATTTACATAAAACTTTTAGACATACCGTAACTATTTAAAGCCCGGGACACAGTGTTACCATGCGCGACCACCACAGGCGGTTGGACAGATGGAAAAAAAGAGTATAGTATTATATATTTCCCCGTCACTCCTTCTTCATTTGTCAAAGGTATTGTGACTCGCTGCTTTGTCACGTCCTTATTATTTCATGCACTCGGCGCTAATTGCTTTACTAAATTAATTTCTTAGATAAATTAAAGAACTAATGAGGCTAGAGGGCTGCAATTTGGCATGTTTGATGACTGGAGGGTGTATGGTCAACATACCAATTTGCAGCGCTCTAGCCTCAGTGGGTTTTAAGATCTTAGGGTGGACGGACAGACAAAAAGCCATCTCAACAATTTAAAAACTACAGAGACTAGAGGGCTGCAAATTGCTATGTTGATCATCCACCTTCCTACCATCAAACATGCCAAATTGCAGCCCTCTATCCTCAGTAGTTTTTAATTTATTCAAGGTTAAAGCTAGCAAACGATATAGGACAGGCTTCATAGGCCGCGGCTCATACAGCATTATACCGAGACCAGCGAAAGATAAGATCTATTTTCGGTGGCCTTGGTTATATACGCTGCTCGGAAGATTTATCACTCGATTGTTTTGAGAACAATAACATTCAAGTAGGAAAATATGAAACATACAATATATAATATACACACATATATAAATGTCTTCTTTCCGAAGCCCTACGACGAAGTCTTGGAATAAATACCTGTCCTACTTATCTACTTATAAATACTTTTTCCTTTTTCTTTCTTCTTATTTTTCAAAAATAATATTTGGGAGCAAAATAAGAAACATTAATAAAAGTATGTCTTCTTACCGACGGTCCAAGACGAGGTCTTCAAATATTTGTAAAATGTAATATTTTATCTTTAAATTTCATAATACGTTGAGAGCAAAATAATAAATATTATTTGCCTTTCTATTTTATCTTTAAATTTTTTAAAAATAATATTAAAGCAAAATACGAAATATTAATATATCTTCTCTCCGACGCGCCTAGACAACGTCTTGTAAATTCCTGTCCAAATTGTAAATACTTTTTCATTTATATATTTTTTTTTTCTTAAATTATCCTTCGCCTCCACGTCAAAGCTGAATTCCCCAGTGGAAACCTTTCTTCACACACAATAAGACTCGGATAAAAATCCCTGAGGATAAAAGAAAAAAAAATTATAGGATAAAAATAATGGACCTTCATTGTTCTTTTGGGCAGTTCGGTGTCGACAGCACTTATCCTGATTGGTCTGTAATAGACACCAGTTAGCCAATCCCTGGCCTGGTATGGCGGCTCTGGAGAGAGAGAGAGAGAGAGAGAGAGAGAGAGAGGAGAGAGAGAGAGAGCTTCCGATTATTCGCTTTACTTTCTCAATCTGTTCAGGAATGATTTTTCCATTTGGAGGAATATCCTCAGAGAGAGAGAGAGAGAGAGAGAGAGAGAGAGAGAGAGAGAGAGAGAGAGAGAGAGTTGATTCCTATCATTACGATGCTTAAGATCTCTAATCCTGGCAAATGATATCTCTGTTCCATTTAACCTACTAATTAAGTTTGAATCATATGCTTGGAAATAATGGCATCAATCACAGCTAGTTAAAGGCTCGATCATATATTTCGGCGATGTTAATCATAGTTTTAAACTATATTCAGGCTAGGTCCATCCAGGTGCTATATTAAGACTCAGGCACGAACGATAGACTATTTTCAGTTTTATCTACTGAATTTGGATCGATATATTTTCATAAATTTCCTTTCTTAATATCACTTTCTTATACATACATACACACACATACACACACACACACAAACGATCTCACCATTATATTCAATGCTCAATCCATGAATATTTGGAATGAATGAAATCACCAACCAAATTCTGTGGCACTTGAATGGTTAAAACATGCTAACATTACCATGTTAACCAGGTTTAGCTAATCAGACCAACAATATCGGAGAATTATTTGTACCAGAGAATTATTTTTATATCATGTTCATAAATTCACATTTTTTTACCATCACTTTTTTTCTCACTTCCTGTCTTAAAATATTAAAACCTCACTATCATATCCAATGCTCAATGCGTCTAAAATATAAACGGAATAAACTTGAATCACCCTTGTCAAAGAATGCTTTGGAACGAATTTGGTTGAGAGTGATCCAGCGACTTTAGAAGTCTTCATTATAAATGGCTTACTGGGGCATACCTATACATACTAAATTTTGATCAGGGAAATTCACTTGTGGCTAGGAGGCCGTGATTGGGACAAGTTTGGCTGACACTTCGCCAGTCATTTTTATAAAGAATTACCTGGACATACATACGTACACACATATACGCTGATCAAGAAATATAAAAATTTACCTGGACATACGTACGTATACACACACATACACACACAAACGCTGACCAGGAAACAGTTTGCACCTTTCAGTTAAAGTGTACTAATATAAAAACATGATTGGTCTAATATCCATAAACTATACCTACAATGACATCGAAGGCCAAATCAAATGGCGTTACTGACGTATACAAAAAAATCATTCAATTACTGCAGTCGCATAAACAATCATCACCATGCAACGCAATTGGAAAACAAAAGACGAGCGCAAAGCGATACGGTCATAAAACCAAAGTCCCAATAACGCATCCGCCTGTCGCGTTCCCTTGAATATTGCCATGAACGTGGCCAGCTGTTTTGTTCATACAAATGGCAGTAGGCCTACAAGGTCTTAAACAACGGTTAAACGACATTGAATGTTTTACCTTTGGCAGAAAGTAACGCCGGACCAACATCCTGTGACTAATATTTCACGGAATAGATTTGCAATTCTCCTGGACAGCGGAAATATAAATATAAAATACCAAATCTTACAGACATTCGTTTGCGCGGGCACCTGTTTCAATCCATTACTTTGGATGTTGGTCTGGATTTAAGTGGAAAAATGGGAAATAAAAATATTCGTGACTTTTTATATACAGAATGCAGGTCGATACTTAGATCAACGAAGCTAGAATGAAAAGAAATATACTGATAAAAACGTGCGTTTTAATTACGCAAGATACAAATGAATGGATGCAAAAGTACTTATGTATTTGCGTATATCTATGTATTTACATGTATGTATTTGTATGTGTATATATATATATATATATATATATATATATATATATATATATATATATATATATATATATATATATATATTCACTCTTATTGCTAAAGATAGATGAAAGGACATATACACTGATAATCACCTTTTATGGAAGCTCATTTTTATTTATCGTTTAGTGTGAATCTTGACTCAGGTAAATTTAGGAGTCAAAACTTATGTGTACTGTTGAACCTAAAAAGATACTGGTCAGGGTTCCTTATAATCCAAAACACCCTTTCCCGACCAAAAATATAAGATGAAGATAAAACTTGTAATTATTGAAACGAAAACGATACTACACAGAATACCCTATTACCCTTCCCCCTTTAAAAAAAAAAGGGGGTTATATATATAAAAGCTGTTTACTGATTTTAAATATCCCCCCCCAAAAAATATGGCATAGATAAAATTTGTAATTGTTGAACAGAACAAAATACTAGACAGAATACCTTATTACGTTCCTCCTTAAAAAAGTATATTTATATACGTATATATATATATATAGATATATATATATATATATATATATATATATATATATATATATATATATATATATATATCCTGTAACTAATTTTACAAACTCTAATCCCAACCTTCTCTGATAAGCAAAGATGATAACAGCAAAAAGAGCATTACCGGCGCAGAGGTCAATCTCGTGGATATCGCAGGGTCAGTCAGGTGAAAATCAATTCCCTCTCGTGACTGTGACCCATCTGCAGGGCATGTCACTTGTGAAGTACTACTACAGGCGTGATGAACTGTCTAGGTACTTTCGTGGGCGGGGCTTGGTGAGGCAGTGGGGAGAGTGTTAAAAGAGATAGAAAGAAATGTCTGGGGCTGAAGAAACTTCGCTTGGCTACCTGCAACCATAACACGTTTCACTACTGTGAATGTCACCGTCTTGGGCGTTAAAAATGTAAAAAAATAAATAAATAAATAAATAAAAATCTATGCATGGTACTTTGAAAACTGCAAAATAATTATGAAAAAGGAAAGGACAGGCTAGATTTACCACTCGTCTAATTTTGGAGCTTCTAACGGCCGTTAAATTCTTGCTAATGTTTCGCAGAAGCATAGTACTAAACGTATACCAGAACACAGAAAATACGTTATTAGCAATCTAGTAAGTCATGGGACAGAACACAGAACACAGGCATCTTTGCAACAATCAGAAAGCCCTGCAATGCGACAATTTCATCATCACAAAGTGGTAGACCACACAAAGATGGATTTTCAGTTACTAAAATATATAGAAAAAAAACTTCGTTTTCAAGGCCGCTACCAGAAGCCTGGCGAATACGATCTCCAGCGGTCGATAGCAGCATGAAATTCCCATTGCTCGAGTTTCTGTGGCAATGACCTTTATTTTACCAACAATCAATTCCACTGAAAGTTATCCTGCAAAAGCACGGAAGAGGAAGACGAACGTTTGCATATGTGGGGTGTCAATATCACGAGCTTGCAACTGTTCTATACGCTGAGAAACTACGGTAAGATGGTTACTTTTCAAGTTATATCAGATGGCTTGTGTTACTGTTCCGCTGGACGAGGACGCCTTTATAAATGTGAGTTTGGCAAAGTACTCTCTCTCTCTCTCTCTCTCTCTCTCTCTCTCTCTCTCTCTCTCTCTCTCTCTCTCTCACACGTCCATCTATTATAATTATACTGTAATAGATAAAGGATCTACGTATATACGAAAATATATACACAAGGATATCATGAACATGGCATTGTCTGTGCTCATGCTTTGTATAATGCAAAGATATAATCATTCACACACACACACACACACACACACACACACACACACATATATATATATATATATATATATATATATATATATATATATATATATATATATATATATATATAAAACAAGTCGAGGACGACGAGGAAGGAAATCACGTGAAAATAGGAAACTTTTAGATTATCGGGGACAGATCCTAATCAAGCCCGTTCCGGAAAGAGGTCGGCCTTGCAGCCCCCCACCCCACCCAACCCCCCTTAAAAAAAAAGAAGAAAAAAAAAAGTCAATATGTGGAAACCGTGAAATGGCACTTCGGGAGTCCCCCTGAATCAGGTCCCAGTGGTTGCCTCCCCCACCCCCCTCACAATAAGGCCCCAGCAATGTCCTTAATTCCCCTCGACCATCTATCGCCTACCCCCTCAATCCATCAACCCCTGCTGGAAACGAATTACGACTGGGAGTGGTAAAATGGCGGCCAGAAGGACGCAACATATATTGGAATGTCCAATTTTGGCATCGATGCAAGGAGGTCACGGTTGGTCTATCATGTCAGTCACACACACACACATTCATGTAAACAAGTGTTTATATGTAAACACACATGTATACGTCTGTATGATATGTGTATAATGTACACATACATATATAATCAATATCCCAACGTAGCACGATTGAACGAGTGGATATTATTATTATTATTATTATTATTATTATTATTATTATTATTATTATTATTATTATATATATATATATATATATATATATATATATATATATATATATATATATATATATATATATATATATATATAAGGATTAGGATTCCAGGCGAAGATGTTAACAACATTTTCCACCCTGGTGTGTGCTGCTTTATGATATATATATATATATATATATATATATATATATATATATATCTATATATATACCTATTATAATTATATATATATCGAATGAGGAATTTTTCGTAGTCGCAGATACAAGTTCAAATTTATATATGTGTATTGATGTACTAAATGCATATGCGCACACATTACATATACATATATATACCTACATATAGATAATTTTGAACTCGAGATAGCTTTAGACTTCGACACATTACACGGTCGACGACGTAACATTTCTGGTCGATTGGAGTCGAAATATCCGAAATCCAATATGGACGGATGGTGCAATCATGAAATGGACTTAAAAAAAAAAAATAAAATAAAAAATAAAAACTTTAAAAACGCGACAGTCAAGTAGATCGACATTGCACATTTTGCGAAGGTTCTACTAACATATATTTGGTGAAGGGGAGAGAAGGGTAATAGTTCGGCTAAAATAGAGATTTTAAAAACCTGATAACAAAGGCGATGGGGAAATGGCTGTGCGTGTAGATGAGAGATAGAGGTCAAAATGGAGAGAGAGAGAGAGAGAGAGAGAGAGAGAGAGAGAGAGAGAGAGAGAGAGATCAGACAAATATTGAGAGACCAAACAACCCTGCATGCACAGAAGGCCAATATGGCAACGTAATCGAATGCACTTGATCAAAGGAAAAAAAAAAAGGGGGGAGAGCACGAGATAATTAGCCATAAATTTTGTTTTCCGCGACAGAGAGAGCGAGGTGGAGGATGAGGTAGAGACAGCACACCAGGGAAGATCCCTTAAAGGCTCGATCACATTTATGATATTTATGATGCTAAAATGGTTGTAGAACCAGAGATATCCGATCACATTCCCCTAATACGAGTCACTGACGGAATATGGGTCACTGCTGAGGCAAAAGAGCCGGAAAATCTGTGAAAGTGGACATGAAAAGCGATCGTTGACCTTTGATGATGAAAAATACCTCTCTCTCTCTCTCTCTCTCTCTCACCTTTTCACATATGTAACAGCTGATACCTTATTCATAGTTACGAGGTTTCAGCTCCGTCAACGTGATGAGAATATGGGGGGGGTAAAAGTAAGCACTGAGAGAGAGAGAGAGAGAGAGAGAGAGAGAGAGAGGCTAGTTAGTTTCCCCTGACTGGAAACTGCGGTGAGCTGTATGAAACGAGAGAGACATTACAAGGATGAGGGTTGATCTATAATCATGAAAAAACGTTCACGAATTCTGTTTGGAACACGGGGCAGAATCACCCAGGGCCATTTCAATTATTCACATAATCCGGAGAGAGAGAGAGAGAGAGAGAGAGAGAGAGAGAGAGAGAGAGGCGATTAACAAAGCATTAAGGCTCAAAGTTGCCCCACGAGTGCACAGGAACCCCCTTACAAACACTAAGTCCCCCTAAAGTGGATGTACACTTTGCTGCAAAATGTCAAGGGCAATGACCTAGACTGGGATCAATTCACTTCGGCGCAGCACGTAGAGGTAACATTCCCCCCCCTTCTCCAACCCCCACCCCCCTCTCTCTCTCTCCTATTACAGAGTGCTGTAGTGGGAGGGATGCCGCCCCTGATGAGAGCAGGATATATTCTCCCCCGGGATTATTTCCCCAGCAGATAAATTCATTCGAGGCTCTCTCATGAATTTCTCTCCTGACGCATTTTCGTCCCAGATTGCAACCCAGCTGCTGTATCCCCCCACCCCAACCCCACCCCACCCCCACCCCCACCCCCTCCCCTCGTCCCTACCATCCCTCTCTACCCGGGCCTGGGCCCTGTATAACATGGACTTGTCTTTTAAAAAAATAGAAAACAATTCTGGATGCTCCACACAGAACGAAAGCATGCCTACTGAGATACGATTATCACAGTGTGGCATTTGGGCAGATCTTCCAGCGGGTCTCAGAAACTGCCACTTTTTAAAGTTTTAAGTAAAAACTGCACTGCAAGTTTTCCTTTTATCCTCCCGGACTCAAGGTCTCACTCGTGAGTGAAATTTCCTCTCTCCGGCCACGGCGCCGGAATTCCCAATTTGGTGGCTGTTTCTTTATCTGGTTCCTGATTCCTGCTATGACCTACTTTTCAAAGCCACCAAGGTCCCACCAAGGTCCAAACGTCTCAGGACCTTCGTGGTAAGATTTCATTCATTTTCCTAACGCTAGCCCTTTTCGAAGCCACGCACGTCCACCAAGGTCCACCAAGGTACATTAAGGTCCACCAAGGTCCCACCAAGGTCCAAACGTCTCTGGACCTTCGTGGCAATACCTCATTCATCTTCCTAACGCTGTTATACATAGCGAAATCTTCAAGATCGATAGGAGGAATGCCACGGCTTACAACTCAAAGCCGCAAATACCCAGTACAATTGTAACAACTGCGTCCGTAGCTAAGTAAATCCAGTTCTAAATGAACGTCTCATTTAGCTATTGATTCCCTGCGCATTCACGTACTTTCAAACTCGTCGAGCAGAGAAACAAGACATAGCAGTTACGTGGGCAAAATGCCAAGAGGAAATAAAGCAGACTATTTCGCTTACCTCAATGATTCACTTTGGCATTTAATTTATCTCTCTCTTCTCTCTCTCTCTCTCTCTCTCTCTCTCTCCTCTGCAAATGCCCGCCCGCCATTCATGTGATCAGCATGACGGTAAACACCGAAGGTCAAAAACGCGGGCACAACAATTTGATAAATCAATAGTTAATTCATAATTTTCCCCTCTCTCTGTACCCTGTGACTTATTTGGCATGAAAGCAAAAATGTGCTTTTATCTTTGTTGATACGTGACTATATTGCGTGAATATATACAAATGTATCTTTTTGTATGCATACATACATCTTACGTGTATTATAATTATATTATTATATATATATATATATATATATATATATAATATAATATGTGCAACCCCTTCCATTCCTTTTACTGTACCTCCGTTCATATTCTCTTTTCTTCCATCTTACTTTGTTTCATCCTCTCCTAACGCAATAATGGGGTTTTTATCCCCAGTAATATCATTTATGTGAACATTATATATATACGTTGCACAGGAACTCAGGGGCTGCCAGTCATGTCTCCTCTATCCTCCCAATCCCCTACCTACCCCATCCCCAACGGGGGCGGACAAACAGTTTTGAAGGAGGAGAGTGGATGAGTCATGAATCCCCTACCTTCCCGATCCTCTACCTATCCCATCCTTACTCTGGGCGGACAAACAGGTTTGCAGAAGGAGGCTGGATGTGCCATGAATCGCCTACCTTCCTGATCCTCTACCTATCCCATCCCCGACCGGGGCGGACAACAAGTTTGCAGGAGGAGGGTGGCTATGCTATGAATCACCTACCTTACCGATCGCCTCTTCCTACCCAGCCACCACCACCCGGGGCGGACAAACAAAAAAGATCCACTAGTATTTGATCATTGCAGCATCTTCTGATCAAAATGAACTGATTGGATAGCGTCACTGTCTGTCCTGATTTCGTTCCCGTCCACTTGGACGGTGGTTCGATCCCATGGGGGGACGAAATTATTATCAATTAAAGAATTCCCCTTCGGTACATACATATATGAAAATATATCAATTCCGGGGTAGAGTGAATTTAGATATTAAAGGACATTTGTAGCTCGAATCATATATAAATGAATCACGGTTCGATGTGATAATTACTCATATATATTCACTCGCGAATTACACAGAATACTCGGTTCCAAAGTTGGTCAACTGATAACATGCATTTTTGATACCTACACGATCGTTAGCGGATACTGTGCTCGCTATGCATGACTCATAAAACCATAAAATGAAGATAAAACCTTAAGTAGGTGGGAGGGGGGGGGGGATGAGGGCGAGGTGAAGTAGGGGGAGGGGGTATTTGCCCAGCCCAGATGTGGGATGGGTGGGGGGGGGGTGTGTGGCGGCAGACATAGTCAACTTTGAAATCAAACACGAACGAGAGAGAGAGAGAGAGGCAAACATAATAATCTTCCAAATCAAACACATGAGAGAGAGAGAGAGAGAGAGATAGAGAGAGAGAGAGAGAGAGAGAGAGAGAGAGAGAGAGGAAATAATTTTTTTTTAATCAAACACGAACGAGAGAGAAACAGAGAGCAAACATAATAATACTTAAAATCAAACAAAAGAGAGAGAGAGAGAGAGAGAGAGAGAGAGAGAGAGAGAGTTTTAACAGAAATAAATTTATCGGCTTCTAAAGGCAGATAAAGGGAATTAAAGAGATCTGCAAACTGAGAGAGAGAGAGAGAGAGAGAGATTACAGCTGTCTGACGAAGGTACCCTACCCAATAAAACTTTTTTATTACAATATGTACATACGATGTTTGCTGCTCCTTTTTTGGTCGAGAAGCAAATAGTCCCTCTTAGATCTGATTTACTTATTAAACCTTCTCTTGTTTGAGTTATTCTTTCCAATTTGTTTAAAATCTCACTTTGCAGCGACACTTACAAAACTTCTCTCATGTAAGGCCTCCTTACCTAAGCCTTTCGTTTTCCCTTACTTAGGGAGTAAGCCTACAAACGACTTTGCGGTTGTTGTTCTTGTTGGGGGCTAGGAAAGGTCTATGGAAAAGCCTAAGGAGGTCAGAAAAAGGTGTTTCGCGTCGAGTTAAAAGATAAAGGAATTTCAGGATATTTATGATTTATTTATTAGAATGAAAATGCAAAAATTAAATAATGTGCATATTGAACAGCACAGAACAATTATTTGTAATAAAATATAGCGTATCTATTTTTAACTTTTCTCTGGTGAAAGAACGCTCTATTTGTAGATTTTAACACGCGCTCCGAGTAAGCTGGAGGTCGGACCACGCCTCGTTCCTTCTGGATTATTCCTCAAGTGGTTCCAACCTCCTCCTCACCTCTCAAAATGGTACACGCACTAATAAGAGCATGCATCTACATACGCTTTTAAATTACAGTTCGAAAATCTCTCTCTCTCTCTCTCTCAGGACAACCCATCATCCACATTCGCAAGTATCAGTCACATCTGACTATTCAGGAGGCTCAACGTCCCCTTAGTGTAAATCTCTCTCTCTCTCTCTCTCTCTCTCTCTCCCAATATATAAGACAAAGAGACATCCCGCAATCCCCGATCACGAGATGAACTCGAAACCAATGGAAACTTTTAATTAGGACATGATGGAAGGACACAAAAACTCCTGTCGGACAAATCTGACACGACAAGGGTAAGATGATAAAAAACGGGGAACATGAGAAATGAATTAATAATGTATTAATAAAGGTATGAAAGATCGGGGAACATGAGAAATGCATTAATAACAATGGGTTTCAAGAATACGGTATGAAAGATGGACCTCTATACCCAGAAAACAATGTAGATTAGAATTGGAATAATTAATTTTTACGATTGGAATAGTACCATTTGTTTCGTATCTTCGACGAATACGAAAAGTTAAGATGAACGCGGGGAATGAATGTGAGTAATGTGAGAAATGAGTAGCAATCAGTTCTTTTTATATTACAAATTACTTTAATAAAAAGTTATGATATCGGAGTGATACAAGAGTTTCTAAGTAAAATTGAGGTCAATCGAAAATTCTGAATGCGAGATATCAGATACTGATTGATTGTATGTATGTATGTATGAATGTATATGTACACACACAACCCACAAACACCACACACACACACACACACACATATATATATATATATATATATATATATAATATATAAGATATATATATATATATTGCAATATTGTCAGTGTAACATCTGCAATATATATGTTTTATATATATATATATATATATATATATATTATAAGATATATATAATATTATATTTATATATATAGTATATAGTATATATATGACATATCACATCACCGTGATTCATGTATACGCATCCGCTCTACCTCGGAATTAATATTTTCATATACGTTAACCGAAGGGGAACTTTTGGTCGACAATAAACTATGCAACGGACATACAGTACACTTGTTTGCTTCCTATCCATCTCTATAAGAGTTCTCACATTGATTCGTTTTACCAAAATAATAATAATATCTTCGCATCCTGATTCGTGAATGTGACGTCGACGTGAATGATTTTTTTTTTTTTTTCTGGAGTTATTGACGGAATGACAATGCGCAAATTTGAGTTCGACGCTTGGATGAGTTTATAAAACCGGAAAGTTTTACTCAATATTGAGCTCTCGCTGACCCGAGGAAACGTTAGGAAGTTTATTAAAAGAGGTTTTTTTAGAAAGTCTTGCAATGATGCAATTGCCAGACACCGCTTGACCAGAGTTTCTGAGGATTAATGATGTGATTATGAGGTCCGTTATTTGTAATACAAATATTAAATATATATATTATATATATATATATATATATATATATTATATATATATCCATTTACAGAAAGAAGTGACCCACACCTATTTAAAAAAATTATTTAATAAAATAATAAATTAACAAACATATGAAAATGTATTAAAATGTGAGTATAATAATAAATAAACTAAATATACATACATACATAAAATATATATATACATATATATATATATATATATATATATAACTGCACACACGCACGTACATACGTAACTGCACGTATTCATTCGTGTGCACTACTGAGGGCACGTTTGTGCGTGCGCGCAGGTTTATAAAACCGCTTGAGCGTGAGAAAAAAAAGAGAACTTTCTAGAAACTCCTCAGGCGATTTCACCGGTACTTTCTTCGTTCGTTAATTCGTTCGTACGTTCGTTCGATCACGTCTCCGAAAATCCGCCAAGATCGAACGAGCGGATGACCGAAAAAAATCCGTCTGTAGTAAACGCTAAACTCATACGTAAAGTTTCTGTTTATTTTAGAGAAGACAGGTAAAAGGAGAATGAAGGCAATATAAAAATATTATTATTATTATTATTATTATTATTATTATTATTATTATTATTATTATTATTCACTATAAGTTCAATTTTTATATTTTCTATAATGCCATCCCTGTTTGGAAACTTAACCAAGCAGCTTGGTTTATGATTGACAGTTATCTAGATTTTATCATTTACAACGTTTTTTCTTATGAACGTTTAGAAGACGGAGATGGTGTTCGATAAAGCAACTGGGAGAGAGGCTTATCAAGAGTATAATGGGTCACAATGAGAGTGTCAACGAATGAACGGTTTCAGATTACTGAAGAAAATCTGTGCCAAGTGGAGCTTATACGCACCAAGAGAAAGGGAAGTCAACCTTCACAGACTTTCACAGATTTGTATCAAACAAAATGCAACGGCTAATCTACACACTGATGGTTCCAGGTGTTAAATGTGTATCGACGCAGATCTGAATGGAGGAGCTGGAAAGAATGTGTAAACACTGTTCTCTCCAGAAGACAAGATTCCCGACAGACAGCCGCGCAGACAAGCTGACAGAGACGAACGGAAAAACAGCTCGGAGGCTCACCAACAAACTTGATCGATATAGAACTCCGTTTAAGTCTAAGATAGAAATTACCTTCATCAAAAAATGAAAACGGGAACCAGAATATGAAATATATCTCATTGCTAGAAAATGAAAAACATTCATTTCTGTTTCCCCAGAGCAAAAAAATAGAGAGAGAGAGAGAGAGAGAGAGAGAGAGAGAGAGAGAGATTCTTCCAGGACACTGCACAAAGTGCTAAAGCACAAAAAGGCGATGGTATGAATGAAATTTGTAGAGAGAGAGAGAGAGAGAGAGAGAGAGAGAGAGAGAGAGAGAGAGAGAAATTCTTCCGGGACACTGCACAAAGTGGTAAAGCATAAAAAGGCGATGGTATGAATGAAATTTGTAGAGAGAGAGAGAGAGAGAGAGAGAGAGAGAGAGCATTTCGTAAACGTCGCTATAAAAGAGATTATTCTACTTGGGAAAATGGAGGCGAGATATAGAGAGAGAAAAACAGGACCTTTCAGTCCCCGCGCTAAATAACGCGGAAGGACTCCAGTCTTCCTTATCGCCTGGATTCCGTGCTGGAAAGTATCGATTTAGCCGGACCAGACCCTTTATCATTTGCAAAGGAATGACTACCATTTAGCTGTGTACGCACCAGCGACCGACGATTACCCATAACGACTATGTCAATTGGGCATCTACCAATACGCTCCCCGTCTCCCGGGAAGGAAAAATACATCTGGATAACGTTCTGGAAAATGAAATCTCAGGGCCCGCGTTTTCCAGACAGGGTAAACAATCCTGGAAGAGGACGCGACTGAAAGGGGACTTAGTCAGTTGGGCATTTACCGTCTCCAGCGAAGAAAAAATACATCTGGATAACGTTCTGGAAAATGAAATCTCAGGTCCCGCGTTTTCCAGAAAGGGTAAACAATCCTGGAAGAGGACGCGACTGGAAGGGGACTCTGTCAGTTGGGCATTTACCGTCTCCCGGGAAGGAAAAATACATCTGGATAACGTTCTGGAAAATGAAATCTCAGGGCCCGCGTTTTCCAGACAGGGTAAACAATCCTGGAAGAGGACGCGACTGGAAGGGGACTCTGTCAGTTGGGCATTTACCGTCTCCAGCGAAGAAAAAATACATCTGGATAACGTTCTGGAAAATGAAATCTCAGGTCCCGCGTTTTCCAGACAGGGTAAACAATCCTGGAAGAGAATGCGACTGGAAGGGGACTCTGTCAATTGGGCATTTACCAATGCGACCCCCGGCTCCCGCGAAGGAAAAATATATCTGGATAATGCGCTGGAAAATGAAATCTCAGGTCCCGCGTTTTCCAGACGGGGTAAACAATCCAGGAAGAGAGAGCGACTGGAAAGGCGCCACAGGACTATTTTAATTAGGAGAAAAGTGGACCTTCTCTTTTTATTTTTAATTAGTCCGTTTATTCAGTTTCCTTGCACAAGTGGACTTCCTCCTCTCTCTCTCTCTCTCTCTCTCTCTCTTTAATTAGTCGATTTGTTCACTTTCCTTGCTTATTCGACCCGTGCGGACAAACTTCAGTGGGCCCTGAGCCGAAATTTCGAGACGGGGCCGGAAATATGAAGAAGGCACTCATTTCGGAATTTAATAACCGAACTTTATTTTACTCCCCGCCCACCACGCCCCCCCTACACCCCCCCAAATATGCTAACAGGGAAGGAAAGAGGAGGAGGAAGAAGAGGAAGAGGAAGAAAAAGTTTGCCAATATCAACTTTTTTTTTTTTTATAATAATCCCAACCGGTCCGCTGCAACTTTGGATCGTCGGAAAATACCTAATAAATTTCTCTGTCGATTAACAAACAAATCACTGATATCCAGTTTCAGTTATTATTCTCTAAGGAGAACACTTTTGTCGAACAGGGCTGAGGTGACGATTGGCCAATGATGCAAATCTCGTGGAGAAAATGGAATGCCATGGGTTAAAATAAATACAATAAATAAAATATATATATATATATATATATATATATATATATATATATATATATATATATATATATATATATATATGAGCTGGTGTTTCGTATCTCTCGATACATCTTCCAGGCCGAAACAGCGATGAACTTAAACGGTAATTGTGTACAAACAGTAAGAGGAATACACATTATATACTTGTTAACATCGTGTTAAAAGACATAAAAATAAAAAGGGAAGAGACAACCTTAAAATCACTTAAAAGATATTTGTAAAGCATTTCAAATATATTATATACATAAAAAGACAGAGAAGCAGAAAAAGAGTAGGGCCATCGTAAAAAGAAAAGACACCTACATATACCGGCAGTGTAATATATAAATATAAACATACACAAGTTATATCTGTGTTCTTCAACTAAAACAATTAATTTCAACATCTTTTAACCGTCGACAATTACTTTCCAATTCTCTAATGTTGAATAACTCAATATATCACGTTAACAATAAACAGCCAAAAATATACAAAGGAAGGGTCATTCTTTTGTTGTGATGACCCAAATACAAAAGTATATAAAAAGTAAAATAAAAAACTCTATAAAAGCAATACAAGCAAAAAGATTAAGAAATAAATAAATATATATATATATATATATATATATATATATATATATATATATATATATATTATATATATATATATATATATATATATATATATATATATATATATATATATATATATATATATATATATTTTAACTTTTAGGGCAGTCATTATCCATTGTGAACTGTGGCGACAATGACGTGTACCGTTACTGAAAAAAGAAGAATAAGAAAAAAAAAGGCCGACTGGCCTTGTGTCTGTACACCGTTTCCTTGGCTTACGACGTACATTTATATTCCTCAAGCAACAGAGGGCGGAGGAAGCCTACCATCTAGGGCGTCTAAAATACACAATTTCGGGCAAGGCCAAGCGCTGGGACCTGCGAGGTCATTCAGCATTGAGAGGGAAGTTGAGTGCAGAAATATTTGAAAGATATAACTGGAGGGAAATCTCAAAGCAGCTGCACTATGAAACAATTGTCAGGAGAGGGTTGAGGAAAAGAAGATGGAAGCAAAAGAATATGACCGGAGGTACAGTTAAGGGAATGAAAGAGGTTGCTGCAGCTAGGGGCCGATGGGACGCTGCAAAGAACCTTCAGCGATGCCTACAGCACCCCGCGTGAGGTGCACTGACGGAACTACCCCACACCCTACGGGATCTATGGCGTCTAGATAGGTAGTAGACCCTTTTCATTCTTATTCAGTAGATGAGACCTATTCTTACGAAACAAGCTCACTAAAAGGGGCCAATGACTTGAAATTCCAGCTTCCGAAGAATATTAAGGTGTTCATCAGGAGTAAGTAAAGAGGAAGTAAAGGGAAATACACAAAAAAGATCAAATTACACATATTTTTCCTTATCAGTAGGTTCTAAGAAGATTACTATTATTCTCGTAATTATTCATGCCGTCAATTCAACTGCGTGCAGACATGAGTGGTTTTTTGTTTTTTTATTTTGTTTATCAGGTTCGTTTCCTCTTTAAAGTGGGGTTATAGATGCCTCAGTATTCCTACACTAGATGATCTGAGACCAATTATTTTCCTTCCTTGCGGTAAAATATAATTTTAAAATATTTTCAACAACTTTCCTACTTTATCACTGACGAAATTTCAGATCCGCAATAGGCCTCAGCAATTTCTCCTTAGACTGGAAGAGAGAGTTTACCCATTTCGATATATGATACACAGTTTAAATTATTAATGGTTTATCTTTACCCTTCCTGGGTATCTGTTCGAGAGATTATACAATATTAATGGTTCATCTTAAAGCTTCCTGGATATTACTATTATAGAGCACACATTATCAGTGGTTCATCTTGTACCTTCCTGGAAATCTCTATTATAGAGCATAAAGTGTTAATGGTCCATCTTAAAGCTTCCTGGATATTTATTTCCGTTATAGAGCATACATTATCATTAGTTTATCTTAAACCCTTTTGATATCTCTGTTATAGAGCATACATTACTATTGATTTGTCTTAACCCTTCTTTGATATCTCTGTCATAGAGCATACATACT
This sequence comes from Macrobrachium nipponense, assembly GCF_015104395.2. Taxonomy (NCBI): domain Eukaryota; kingdom Metazoa; phylum Arthropoda; class Malacostraca; order Decapoda; family Palaemonidae; genus Macrobrachium; species Macrobrachium nipponense. Next base: position 3,630,200 of record NC_087210.1, on the reverse strand, counting down.
AATGGTTGATCTTAAAGCACCCTATACGAATTTCTGTTATAAATCAGACATTTATTAACCAATGTCCTCACTGTTTCAATCTTCCAGCATAGATGTCAGATTCTTCGATGAGATAACACCACCCTCAGAGGCCTAAGGAAGGCCGCAAGGGGAAGGGGGGAAGGGGAGGTCCTCGTTTCTTTCATTCATCCCAAAAGCCAGGACTCGTCGTAACCTTTAGAGAAAGGTCAATAAGTTAACCCGCAAAGCTTTCTTTTAAGAGGAGGCGAGAGAGAGAAAAGCAGGTCGCCTTTCTCAACGGATTCTGAGGTGAAATTCACCCAGGGAACGTCATTGAACTTCTTCATCAGTAGATGAACGCAAAATGGTCTCCTGATACTTAGTAAATAACAGATGAACACAAAGCGTTCTTCTGCTACTGAGTAGATGAACGCAAAATGCTCTGATACTTAGTAGATAATAGAGGAACGCAAGAAGTTCGCCTTTTACTGAGTAGATAATAGATGAACGCAAAGCGTTCTTCTGCTCCTGACCACATGAACGCAATTACTTCTTCATATACTGAGTAGATGAACGCAAAACGTTCTCACCATACTGAGTAGATGATAGATGGACGCAAAGAATTCATCTGATACAGAGTAGATGAACTCCAAGCGTTCTTCTCATGCATAGTAGATGACAGATGGACACAAAAACTTCATCTGATACAGAGTAGATGAACGTACGTCAATTTCCATGCCGGATAGTCCAACAACTTTTTTTCGACTTTTATCGACAACGGCTCTCCCTCGAGAGCGTATACCCTGAACCGAAAACCGCCCGTCGGAGGGATCCAAAAAGGCTCGATTCTTTGAAGATCGAATTCTGGACGGAAGAAACCAAGCAGGCAAGCAGGCAGGCAGGCAGGCAGGCAAGCGCTGCCCTTCACACTTCAGCAATTCCAGCGAACAGATAAATAAGCCTGAGGCTAGATGTCGCTCCTAATACTCTCAATAAATACTACATACAGCTCATACCAGTGATATCACGTATTGGCATGTTGGTAACGAAGGAGGAACTGAGAATATTCCATGTAGGAATGAAGTGAACGAGATAAACTCTCTCTCTCTCTCTCTCTCTCTCAAAAATGAATATACAAAAGTCTGAAGACGAAGAGATCTTTATATCCTTTGTAGAGAGAGAGAGAGAGAGAAGAGAGAGAGAGAGAGAGAGACTGAAAATAAGTAGTATCGAAATTGTATATAAAGGTCTTTGAGGACGACGAGATCTTTATATTCTTCGTGGAGAGAGAGAGAGAGAGAGAGAGAGAGAGAGAGAGAGAGAGAGAGAGAGAGAGGGCACGAACTGTAACTGTTCAAAGAATGAAGAATGAATCATCAGAGAGAGAGAGAGAGAGAGAGAGAGAGAGAGAAGAGCTGCTGCCTCACCCCGATGGAAACCACCGGAAACCGTGACTCACGTTTTCTCGAGAGCCCAAGCAGAACAGGAATTTCTTCGCTGGAAGATCCAGGAGGCAGACACCCACCCACGCACGTACACGTACACGCCCGTACACGTACACACCCGTACACGCGCACAGAAAACTGAACAGAACTCATACCGGCGACTACAACTTCATAACTAAACATGTTTGAAAGTGTTTTCGTGTATACATAATTAGTGAATGCACTTACACGTCAACACACGCACGTACACACACATAAAAGAGAGAAGAGAATTTAAATTGGCTAATATATGTCTTTGCTAATAATGTCTGAAGAAATTTTTATTTTTTGGTTTATACATTATTGGTTCATCAGTAAGCCAAGGTACGTAGTTTATCTTATAAATAGTGTTACGGTCTATGGCTACACGATACTTGTTCACAACTAAATATATATATATATTATATAATATATATATATATTATTATATTATATATATAAATATAAATATATATATATATATATAAAATAAATCTGTATATAAGATCGGGTTAGTAAAACATTGGAAATCATTTGCGATTATATATATAGACAAATATACATACATACATGCATGTATATATAATATACATATATATATATAATTATATATATTATAATATATATATATATAATTATATATATATAGATAGATAGATACATAGATATGCTCTCTAAATCGCACGCAAATAGAACCGCGCTGTTTATGCATTGATGCGCACGACCATATCTCCTCTGCCTGGATAGCCCGTTGGACCACAGCGCAGTCGCGCAGGGCGCATGACTGACCTGCAAATGTGCAGCTGTCATTAGACCTATATATATATATATATATATATATATATATATATATATATATATACATATATATATATACTTCAAGCTTCTTTGGTTTATTCTCGATTTACTTTGTTATTCTTGATTTATAAACTTGTATATTCTTCAAATACATATTCGCTCACCAAATGAAAAATAAATGGCGAAACAGAGAGAGAGAGAGGAGAGAGAGAGAGCGAGAGAGAGAGAGAGAGAGAGAGACGAGAGAGAGAGAGAGAGAGAGAAGAGAGCTACTCTGCCATTCAGCAGAGGTCATCAGGCTACACAATTAAACGTGGTAAATGTCACTGGTGGGTGTGGGGTTGGCTTATCTAAATGTCCCCTCTATTTAACACCTACAAGAAACAATAAACAAAAATGACGAAAGCAGAATAGTAAAGAGGGAGAACAGACCAAGTCTGAAAGGAAAATAGTTCATGAAAACTAAAGTATCATAACTAACGGGGTAGTTGCATCTCATGGGAGGAGAGAGAGAGAGAGAGAGAGAGAGAGAGAGACAGTCTCTCTCTCTCTCTCAACAGCGAGCGAAAGAGCATCAACAGCTACAGAATGAGATATAAAGTAACTATCACTATTCACTACAAAAGGAGGTACGCCCCCCCCCTCTCTTACCCCCCAAAAAATGCTTCCTACCGTGAAATGAAATTTTTCTTCATTCTCGTGGCTTTATTGAATTAGAATGAATGGAAACGAATAGAAGAACACTTTCAGCTCCTTGATGGGAAGTCTGGGACAGAGCCCACAAAGAGTAGTTAAGGAGGGCTGGCAAGCACGTCACCAGCTACTTAACAGGTAATGAAACCAAGGTAACACTTAACAGGTAATGAAACCAAGGTAACACCTAACTGGTAATGAAACCAAGGTAGCACCTAGCTGGTAATGAAACCAAAGTAACACTTAACTAGTAATGAAACCAAGGTATCAATGCAGCTAAAAAAAAATAATAAAAATAATGTATTTTCTATTTGTGTATCTGGCCACGAATATCAGAAACAAGAACCTTTCTTACATCATTTCAAATACCTCGAGGTACCTACGGACCAAAAACTATATACGCGAAAGGGTTGAAATATGAATGAATCATTCTTGATTACTTTGTGTTAGTTAATATTCGAACACACATATACACCGACATTACATCAAAATGTGTATGATTATGCTCCAACTTCCTTCGTGACTTGTGTGGGTCGGTTGGTAGCACCCTTACCTTTCTTATGAGACACCTCGGTTCAATCCCGATGCGAGACAGAAACATTATATAATTATATATATATAGTATATATATAATATATAAATGCATGTATGTATATACATACACATATATATGTATGATAGAATATATATATATATATATATATATATATACTATATATAAATGAGGGGGTCAGCCTTGATTAAACAAAGACATGTAATGAACAACCTCTCAAAAGGTGCGCGGGATTCAGATATCATAGATAAAATCTTCCTTCGACTAACGCTTAGGAATATTAAAGAGGAATTATCAGCGGGGGTGACTTGGTAAAAAAAAAACAACAAAAAAAAAACGGCTACCTGTGGATGGGATCTCTTGGGTATAAAAAATATCGCCTTTTCTGTAACTTTTCTCATTCATTACCTATACCTGAAGAGAGAGAGAGACAACAGCATCTCTGAAATATATACTACTTACTCCTATATTTTTGGGTTTTTTTATGGGCTCTATTTATTGGATGGTATTCTGTTGTAACAGAACATTTTTACCAGTTATTTCCTATATATATATTATATATATATATATATATATATATATATATATATATATAAGTTATTGTTTTAATAATTTACAATTATCAAATGAAAGCACTCAGAATCAGCCAAAATGAGTAAAATAACATGGAACAAATGCTTTGAATGGCCGGTACAAGGAGGAGACTGCTGTGTATTTCTCTAATTCTCCTGGAGAGGAGTAGGAGGAGGAGGAGGAGGAGGAGGAGGAGGAGGAGGAGGAGAACAAAAGGAGACACGAACAAAGGCAAAATAACAAAAGTCAAAGCATAACAAAAGGCCCTTTTCTTAACGCGAGAATAGCAGACGTTGGAGAGAGAAGAGAGAGAGAGAGAAGAGAGAGAGAGAGAGAGAGAATGTTTTCTCTCTTCACTTTGAGCTTACATTTTGACCGTGTTTAGGACAAAAGGCGATGATGACAAAACATCGCCAGGGCGCATTATAAAGAGGCTCATGTGCCATTTGTTTTGTGCATAGATGACGGTAGATGGGCGTCTTTATTATTTTGTCTTTTAGTTAATTATTTTTTTCTTTTTTGGTCTTCCTTTTGGAAGTCACCTCTTCGTTTGAACATAGTGGGCTTAGGTCATAATTGTCATATATATATATATATATATATATATATATATATAATATATATATATATATATATAAAATATATATGTATATATATATTACATGAATCTTTATCACATCACAGTGTTCCATTTACATGCATTAAGCTACAAATGTCCTTTAATAATATTCAATTCGCTCTACCTGTTAATTAATATATATGTTAATATTTGTTAACCGAAGGGGAATTTTTTTAGTTTGATAATTATTTCGTCCTCTCGTGGGATTCGAACCAGCGGACAGAAGAGAAATCAGGACTTCAGTGCCGTTACCGACCAGGCCAACAAGATATTATTTGTAGCTAATGCTTATATATATATATATATATATATATATATATATATATATATATATATATATATATGTGTGTGTGTGTGTGTCTTTTTTAATAGTACGATGTCAATATTACCAATAATGGAACTAGATTATCCGTGATCATGTTATGTGTCTATACGCAGCAATATAAATACTAAACATATCATGTTCCTACCTAAATAACCCTCGCAACTCCACAGTTTGGTAAACTTTCGGTATATAAGCTCTCCCGACATAGCTCAAAATATACTTCGGCCAAATGGATAACCAAAAGTCTGACCAAACTAACGGCAAACTAATACCCTTACTTTCCCGTCGCTCAAAATTCCATATATCTTAATATATTTCCTTTTCGTGAGCTAGAGAGTAATATATATATATATATATATATATATATATATATATATATATATATATATATATATATATATATATATATATATATATATATATATACATATATATATATATATATATATATATATATATATATATATATAATATATATATGATATATATAAGATATATATATATATATATATATATTCTATCCCAGACTTTGCTTCGAGCTTAGATGAAAAACCAGACATGAATCCAAATTCTTTTTTAAGAATGACACTGTTATATATTAATGTGATATATATATATATATATATCATTTATATTATATATATATATATATATATATATATTATATTATTATATATATATATATATATATATTAAAACAGTGTCATTCTCAAAAAAAGAATTTGAATTCACGTCTGGTTTTTCATCTAAGCTCGAAGCAATGTCTGGGATAGAACATTCAGACGGAATCGTATAAAATTATAAATTACACATTAGATTTCTAAATAATTAGATTTCTAAAAAATTAGATTACTATTTTCAAATGGATGAAAATCATGAATTTATCTTCGAATGGATGCAAAACTAGAATGAGATGGAATAAAAATTAGTTTCTATTTTCAAATTGATGGAATCTTCTTTATTATATCTGCACTAAAAAAAATTTTTGAGGGAATCTTTAAAGTATAAAAATAAAAAATTGCAATTCTATTTTCGACTGATTGCAATCTGCCTCACATCAGAACTGATATGTAAGAAGATTACATATCTACATCGAGCAGATGTAGGTATATGTAATGTTTGTTTGTTTGTATGGTGTTTATACGTTGCATTGAACTAGTGGTTATTCAGCAACGGGACCAACGGCTTTACGTGACTTCCGAACCACGTCGAGAGTGAACTTCTATCACCAGATATACACATCTCTAACGCTCAACTCCTCGTTGGAATGCCCGAGAATCGAACTCGCGACCAACGAGGTGGCAGGCCAAGACCAAACCGACCACGCCACTGAGGCGCTTGTAAATATATACAAATGTAAACATATGTTAAGTGTTATTAGAAGTTTTAGTTTTCGCATGCCATTTTCTACGTAACACAATACAAATGAAGTGTTAAGATATCATATCATTTAAAGTACTACCCTTTACATATGAATATTTATAATAATAAATACTGCGTACACAATACATTTCCATTACAAATACCTGCCTCCTTTTAAAATATATATAAACCACCCACAGTTTCACCTCACCTCTCCTCACGAGAATTCATTCGTAACAAAAAGAGGGAGAAAAAAAATACCATGATATATGCAATAACTTAAATAAGTAATTTTACATGAACACAAATTAACAATGAAATAAACAGCTGAAAACTGTGTTGATCAAGAATAAAAAAAAAAACAAATACTTTAGCTCTGATTTATTTTACAGACTGATTTTTTTTTTTCTGCAGGAAGTTTCATTGACACGAAACCAGTACGGAAAAGCTTAGAATAAATTTTCATTGTCACGGAGGCCCAATTAAGCGTCTGTCGTAGTTAGTGGTGCCACAAAGCCATTTATCTTTTGGTAAAATCGTTACCGAGATGAAAAAGCTTACTCGTTAAGAAATTAATACTAAGCTAACGACAAAGCTAGAGCTTTTACCAAAGGCTTGAGAGTCAAACAATGTCGGCAGTTATTCTAAGCAGGTAAAACTTAGCTGAAAAGTTTCAATCGCTTGTTAGGAAATTATACTGCAACTAAAACATACTTTCGTTTAGAGTAACAGCTAAAAATAGTTGACTCGTCATGGAAATGATATAAAACCACTGAACTTTACAACACAAATTAAGTTTAATGAACTGTACTCAAGTTGGAAATGTTACACAACCGAGTCTCAAAAGGCAATGAGGAAATGAGACCCGATTTCGAAATGAGTCTGTAATTACCTATTAATCAGTTAAAATAATTCAGAGCTAAAATATCGTTCTTTAACAATTAAAATATAAATTAAAAACTAATATACAGTAATAAAATACAACTAGAACTACGAGATGAACAACACAAATAAAAATTAATCTGCAATAACAAAAAATTACGAGTTTCACTTAGAAACTAAACAAATAAACAAACATATGGTGAAGAAAAATAATCTGTAAGGGCAAAATAAAGATTAACCATTCACTCTGCACTCATGAGCTATTTTCAATATATAAAAAGTATATCGCAACTTTAAATTCTAACTGGGAAAAGAATAAAATAATAAAAATAAACGTCCAACACAAGTTAGGCCTACCATAATCTCACCTGTCGCCAATTCTGCTAAATAATAAATTAATAAAAAAAAAAAAAAACTGGCTACACTAACTCCCCTAACCGTTACACATTGGGTATACCCAATCTTAATCCTCCAGCCCTTACACCTTAAAACCAAGTTAACTAAACTAACTACACCTGGGGTGTACCCAATCTTAAAATAAAAATGGCTATGCTAATGCCCCCACTCCCCCCCCCCCCAAATTCCCACCCTTACACCTGAACTAAAGCAAGCTACACCAACTACACTTGGGGTGTACCCAATCTTAATATTAAAAAAAAAAGAAAAAAAAAACGAGAGAGGAAATGCCCGAACCAGGCTAAACGATTGATTGATTGATCGTCGTTTTCTCTCTGTCATTACACGTGTGTCACGAGTGTGGGGTCTACACTACCTGGCTAACTCTGACTGGATGGTCGGCGTCACCTCCGTCTCGCATTCCGCTGCCAGCACCGCCTGCAATGAAAAGAGAAGAGGAAAGGGTTAACAAGATTCCGTTTTCTATCCCGAAACTGCGTTTTCTACCTTCAGGGGGTTGTGGTTCATCTTGCTTTTTGGGGGGTGGGGTGGGGGATTGGATGGGTGCTGAGACAGGACTGACTTCCGTACATTTTTTTTTTTTAGGTTGTGTTACCAATTCATACAACAACAAAAAATAAATAAATAAATAAAATAAAAATGAGAAAAATATAAAAATAACTTTAATGTTACCTTAGAAAACTAAGTATATATGAAAGTGTGGCCCAATGAATTCATATAAACATCAAACACTTCTTTCTGTTCAATAGTTGCCAAAAAAATTTAATAAATAAAAAATAAAAAAAATAAAAAAAATGAAAAAAATATAAAAAAACTTTGATGTTTCCTTAGAAAACTAACTATATATGAAAGTGTGGCTCAACGAATACATATAAACGACAAACACTTCTTTCTGTTTAATTTGCAAAAATGTTCCTAGACTCAAAATGATGTACGGAAGTTGTCTCATTTGAAAAAAAAAGGGTCTCCTTGAGTCTAAGCTTAAAAAAATAGAGGCAATAGATAAAAATCAAAAACATTTCGTCTATCCGAGCTATTCCTTAAGTCTTTACAAATGATTACCTGCTGGTCCACTTCCAGGAGGACGTGAAGGTGTCTCTTCAATATGCAACACATGCACACGCATTTGCATTCGACTTAGAAATCGCTGTAAATAATTAACACGAAGCTAATAATCGGCGTATTCGTAATCAGAGATGAAAGCAAACTCAAGCCTTCATTTTATGATGAACTGGATATGAGTTCATCATCTATTTATTAAAAGCCAACAAAAAAAAAAACAAGTTTCACTTTTCAACATCAGAATCACTAAACACAAATTAAATATGTGGAATATAAAAAGAATGAGATTAAGTACATACAAAAGCGAAAACTGACAAGTCTAGGACATCCAATATAAGAGAGAAAGAGAAAGAGTAATATATATATATATATATATATATATATATATATATATATATATATATACATACATATATATAACAAAATTAACTTACCTAAATTTGAAGTTCTTTGATAGACATGGGACCAGCAAGCATGACATACCAACTCGAGTAAAAACCAAAAATCTAAGATGATAACGTTTTCCGTTCTATATTTCTTTTGTTATTTAGATTACAATAAGACGTTACTTTTCAGCACAGTTATTCACAGTGTATGCATAGGAAAGATCTGTAAATTCAATTTAAACCAGAAACTAAATATCTCTTGTGTATTGCGGCATTTTTCTCAAGGAAGGAAAACAAGCCCATTATCTGATTCATCATGATGACGTCACGGCGTCTCGCAGCATTGCCAGAACAACGAAAAATACCTTAACACAAAACCGTGATCACAATACATTCAGAGCTCTTACTGTGTGGCAGAAACTCACAGTGGACATGGAGTGAGACCCTTGTGCAGAGAACAGCGTGATGCACAACCACCAGTTGAAAGATTATTACTATTAAATATTATTATAAGTCAATCAATAACAGTTTAACCAGACCACTGACTGAGGTGTCTATCTGGCCCGAAGGACTAGGATATGAATATGAATGATTTACTGTGACGTAGATAATTGCAGTATATATATTTGGTGGTTCAGTAACTTTTGTTAGTTTTAAGGTATATTTTATAAATATAAATATACGTACATTCATGTAACAATGTAAAAGGACTTTTTGTAATAAAATGAAAAAAAAATATTGTTGTAAGAATAAAATGTCCAAGAAAGATAAAAAAAAAAAATGAGGAAAAATAGGTAAACCGCTCATTTGTATGGTGATGAATGAATAAAAATATTCTAAGAAAATAAACTCTAAACGGAATATGCTTTTACTCTGGAGTACGTGCGCACATTAAATACACTCTCTCGTTTACATACGCGCGCACAAAGACAAAAATAAACATTATGAAATAAAATTCGTATTAATTTAAGAAAGCACTTGCCTTGAAACAAAATAAAATTCATATTAAGTAAAGAAGGCACTTGGCTTGAAACGAAGTAAAATCAGGAGACGGGAAACACAAGGCAACATGTGAAGTGTTGGAGAAGAGAGAGAGAGAGAGAGAGAGAGAGAGAGAGAGAGAGAGAGAGAGAGTGCTAACCGTTAGGCAAATGAAAGTCCTTGACTTCCCTATCCTCTACCACGTGATATAATCAATAGGCAGAAACCCTCCTGCTGCTGCTGCTGCTGCTGCTGCTGCCGCTACCACGGCTCTACTAAGTGACAGCGTACCCCTGGTCCTTAAAATTAAGTACCGTCACGCAAGGTTAGGTCGTAAATAAGGACACTTACCTGGCGCTGGACAAATAAACCAAGAGAAATTCACATGCGATGCAATTCCTTCCACGGGAAACACTGCCACAGACATAAGGTTTATTTTTCTTTCCACTCTCATTCAGCGACTGAATTCACCAAGTGAGAGACGAGGCTATATTGTTTGTCAATATGTCTAACGTTTGTATACGAAGGAAGTATACACTACTATAAAATGCATGGTAAAATTAGAGTTGGCACTAGAAGTACTTTACTTACGAAAGTTAAAAAAAAAATTGAAGTTGACATTAGCTGTACTTCACTTATGAAAGTTCTAAGAAAAAAAATAAAGTTGACACTACACGTACTTTACTTGCGAAAGTTCTATAAATAAATAAATGAATAAATCTGAGGAACATAGAAGTACAAAGCATCGTAAATGTTTATATATGGTATCTATTTATTCAGAATGCGACATACGTACGGCCGACATCAGCGAAACCGTTAGATGTACTTTACTAACGAAAGCACTAAAAAAATAAATAAATAAAATAAAAATAAAAAATTAATTTTATTTTGAGGAATATAGGAGTACAGAGCACCATAAGATTTTAATATAAGGTATCTATTTATTCAAAATGAGAAATACGACCGTTATCAACGAAACCGTTAAACTTAGGAAAGTATGCTAAACCTCAGAGAATTCATTAAAACTAAAAATGATTCTTACTATTGCTTTTACCGTGCAACCTCTCTCTGTTGCAAGATCTCAACAACGGTAACTGCACAAAACCGCAAGCCTCCTGCAAGAACGCGGAAGGAGGCAATTGCTGTGAAATTCTTTTCTTAATTAAGACAATTCGTTCAAAACGACGAATTAAAATGGAAACGAGGCAGCCATCGTTCATGAGGTGATTCACCGTCTTTGAAAAACCTGCTAGATTTTCACCTTGGCTATTCAATCTCCCCCCCCCCCACCCACCCACCATTCTCTCCCCTCCAACGCCACCACACTACCCCCACCCATCACCATTCTCTCCCCTCTGACCCCACGACACCCCCGGTAACCCGATTTAGACTGGAATCAAATGAATCATCAAAACACGGCATAAAAGTGACCTCGAATGACCCTTCTAAGCGGTCATGGAACAACTTTAAAAGCCCTCTTATGCATTTACTCCAAGGTCCCGAGATTGGACTCTCTAAGGACCTCTTCTCTCCCCCTCCCCCCCCCATACCTCCCCGGCCCCCTTTTGCCCCCAAAAAGGGACCCAAGTTGACCTCGCGAGAGGAGGAGAACAGTTATCTTCATCTGGATGTGAAACAGGTTCAGGAGTGGGTGAGTGAGTTAAGAAAGTAGGAGTGGCAAAAACGAAGGTCAGTTTACCGTATGTAATGTAAATATATAAGATAACATTTAAAAGAAATATATAACGTATACGAATTCAGTTACATAGAAAAAAATACTTATCACCAAATCTTTTCGAAGAGCCAGGAAAGTTCTTAACGCACACAATAAAAAAAACGAAACATATTATATGATTATTAAACCCCGGGTTTAAAAATATCCTATCAAAGGCTCTTAATGAGGCAAAGGGACGTGGCTGTTTTTGCATTCCAAGTTATTACTAATTAGTGTTTGATTCATTCGCATCATCGCAAAAAAATATAAATAAAACTATTTTCAAACCTCAGCTATACATAAACATGGGACAATTAAATGTCTCTTCCACGTACGAAAACAATCTGTCAAATTAGTTGTTGAAAGTAGCCTGAATAACACAATTAAGTGTCTACTTCATATACAAAAACAATCTGTCAAATTAGTTGTTGAAAGTAGCCTGAATAACGCAATTAAGTGTATACTCCATGTATAAAAACAATCTGTCAAATTAGTTGTTGAAAAGTAGAATGAATTAACAAAAATGAAATGGACAGCCGCACATTTAATGCAGACGAAGTCGTATTGGGAATGTAATCCGATATTACCTAAGCCAGTGGTCCTTAGTTAGGGAGAATTCCTATTGGGGGAATTTCAGGGTATCGGGAGGGGGGGAGGTTTGTTGTGACCACAGAATGGCAGGTTCCAACTGGCTCTAGGATCACACAAAACGCAACTGCGCATCGGTCAAGACAACCGAGAGGTCACGCTGGGCTTTCTCTCCGCTAGCTTTGTGTTTGTGGTAGCACTTTGTTGCATATTATTTGGAATGTACCTTTTGAGGAGGACAATTTTGGAGAGAGAGAGAGAAAGCATGACATTCTGACATATGGTGAAAGGGTACATGACCCAAGCCAGGTTGAGCACCAATAAGTCACAGGGAAGGTCAGGCTACAGCCGTATCGTGCCAGAATAGACAGGTTATGGGGTTCCAAATCTGGTGAACGTCCGCGGGAAAATATTATGGAACTTGTACGACATTCCGGTGGGGCTTCTCTTCACTCACAGGCGGTGACGAAGTCAAGCTATTTCCGCCTAGGCGAGACTGAGCTGAACGCTGACCCTGATGATGTTATTGTACGCAAGGTCTAAAGAGCAAAGTATGTATAGATCTTTGTCGGGGCCATGCTGCTGCTAAACTAGGATGTCACAAGTCATGCTTGCCTTCGTCAGAATTTATTAATCAGGAGAGGTGTACATCACGGCTGTGGGTGACTATTTTACATCTCAGATGATGAGGTCTTTGTCATCTGTTGTATTTCGTCTCTTGCTTCAATAAGAGGATTATTATTATTATTATTATTATTATTATTATTATTATTATTATATTACTATTAATTTCAGTAGATGAAACCTGACCGCATGGAACAAACAGAGAGGGGGCCATTGATTTCAAACCGAAGCTTCCAAAGAATGTTGGTTTCAACCTCCCACCGCTAAAGATCCCCCCCTCCCCCCGACACTGCAGCAGTAACTGATCAAGATACAGAGCCAGAGATTTTTCATTGCCCTGGGGGGAGATGCGAACCCACTACATTTGAGTGGCATACCACGACACTACCCACAATACCAGCGGACCAGTTACTCTAATACCAAGCTAGAAATTTGGAGACCTTGGTCGCATCAGAGATGCTGAAATGGACAGAGGTTACCTGATTTTAATCTAAATGTCTCTGAAGATGAGGCATAAAAATAGCGAAGGTTTTAGGCATCTAACAACATCCGAATGATGTGCAAAGTAAATGAGACGTTCTCTGAATTTTAGCATCGTATTTAATTTTCCTTAAGGACAATTTTCAAACTTTTGTCTCATAATACGAGCTCAATTATTTTCGACACTCATGGTCAAACGCGGTGCAAAGTCTCGTAACTCTGAACGCCAAGATCACATAAGGAAACTTCGTCTGCTTGCTCAAGCACTTGGTGGTGTGCTTAACGTCCTCCTATGACTCCCCTCAGGCAAGCAAGATGCAATATATTTCGTAGGCAAGCACTGAATCTGTCCTGGTTAGTGGCTAACAAAGGTTTTAACCCGTTATATATATATCCACCTTTGCAAAGGCGTGTTTAGTAACACAAGCTCGTTGGGGATGACCGTCAAAACATAAACGAAAGAGTGTAAATATCATAAAGATAATGACACCCAAGGAATATTAGTCCTGGATAACGACCACCGAAAACCCATGGGGTGTCACTAACTAGGAAAGATCCCAATAATTTATTCCAAGTTGGGTAAAGCTCATTGACGAAGTGGTGATGAAAAGTTATATATCAGTACGGCTTCGCTCTCCCTTCCAACCCTAGCCAGTACAAAGCAGGAAAGGAGGAGGGGGGCGGGGGGAGGGAGAGAGGGACATTAAGAAGGAAAAGCAGCGAAGGACGACTCAAGGGTGAGCAAGTGGGATTATAACCTAGGGTTCCCACCCCATGAGAGGGGAAACTATAGTCTGTTTGTGTGAGGGATTTTGACAAGTACTCAAAACACCCACGTGCAACCAGTCTCGAACTCAACTCCTCCAACATCATGAGTTTTCTGTACAGCGTATAATGCTGTATAAAACTCTCAGCCACGGTCCCTGAAATTTTAAACAACAGGCCAGTGGCTGCCTGTGTTGTTGGCACATACACCGCTGCCACTCACGATCATGGCTAACTTTATAAACTTATATAAAATAATAACCATTGAGGCTAGACGGCTGTGATTTGGTATGTTTGATGATTGGAAGGCGGATGATCAACATGCCAATTTGTAGCCCTCTAGCCTCAGTACTTTTAAAGAACTGAGGGCGGACAGAAGAAGTGCTGACGGGCAGACAAATAGTAGCCATGTCAATAGGTTTCTTGTACACAAAACTGTTTTTTTTTTTAACACCCAATCATTTTTTTACAAACCGAAAGTATCCTTCCCACGACGTGAACTCTATTCTCATGCAAGCACCAACAATTAAAAATATATAATACTCTGATGGTTGAATCTTAAGAGCAACAAGTTTGATAACACTTGGATGACACACTGACTAAATGAATTGCAGTTTTTTTTAATATCACAAGTCTATCTAAAGTGAGACTTCTACATACTTTGAGGTTACTGACGGTAAAAGCGAAAACCAGACATCCCAACGGCGTCCACTTAATCAATTATATCTTGCTTAAATAACGACTGATTTAATTCTAATTAACTTCCAAAGACCTGCAAAGGATATTTCTCCTTCAGTCGAGTCACTGAAAGGCACAAAGCCAAAGGTGTTTAAAAGACTATAAAGGGCTCAAGTTGCATAAGGGAAGCCATACACAAGTCGCCAGCAAAAGGGTTGAGTTCGCTGACGCATTATCGAAGTCAATAATAGTAGCAGGTCTTACGGTCGCTTATTCAGACTTATCAGACTGGGTCTGTTTACCTAACGACCTGACTTACTTTACCCTGAAAGTCTTCATCACCAACCACGAACTTGGGGCACTCGGTGAGTTCAAGGCACCGAAGTCTAGACGTGACGTGGTCCGTCGAGAGAATGAAGGAAAGTTGATGCAAGAATACAACAGAATATAGAATTTAGGTCAAAGGCCAAGCCCTGGGGTCTATGTTTGTTTGCATGGCGTTTTCACGTTGCGTGGAACCAGAGGTTATTCAGCAACGGGACCAACATCTTTACGTGACTTCCGAACCACGTCGAGAGTGATGAACTTCTATCACCAGAAATACTACACATCTCTCACTCCTCAATGGAATGCCCGAGAATCAAAAACTCGCGGGCACCGAGGTGGCAGGCCAACACCATACCGACCACGCCACTGGGTCTATGAGGTCATTTAGCGCTGAAAAGGTAAATGGCAGTTGGGCTGTAAGATGGCAGTAAGAGGTGTAACAGGAAGAAAACCTCGCAGCCGTATCACGAAGCAATCGTCAGGAGCGAGTGGGTAGAGAAAGATGGAAGAAAGAGAATATGAACGGAGGTACAGTCAAAGGAATAAAAGGGGTTGCAGCTAGGGGGCCTACAGGAACGGACCATGCAAAGAACCTTAAATTAATGTCTACATACACTGCAGATTCGCAGTTCTACTAGAAGGCAAGAGAACAGGGCGCTGGTCTCGCTACCATATGGAGAGGCAAACACAGCGATAATATAAGTCTCCGACCATCTCCTTCCTTCCTTCCTTCTTCTCTCTCTCTCTCTCTCTCACACACACACTCACCCCCTTGCCTTATATTTAGGTCGTAAAGCCGCCTCTGGTGCACACTCCCTGATCAATACCTCCAGCGGCTGCGGTGGCTAAGCTAGGGACACTACCCTCCCGTAGAAGGATGGATCCAATGAGTAACGTAGGTGAGGGAGGGGAGGGTGAGGGTGAGGGGAGGGAGGATGGGGGAACCGAGTAAAGAAAGAGAGAGAGAGAGAGAGAGAGCGAGAGAAGATTGCGGAAGGGAGGGAGTCAGTCTCGCAGAGAAGAAACAGGAAACGTGATATTATAGTCTCCTGTTATTTTTTGGAATTCGAGATCGCAATGGAGAAAATAACCTGACGACAAAAGAAGAAGGCTGAAGGAACAAACAATGCACGAGAGAGAGAGAGAGAGAGAGAGAGAGAGAGAGAGAGAGAGAGAGGGCGTTTACCGTCCGCAAGAGAATGAGGGCGATTTATGTGTTAACAAAACCACAATGAAAAAAGGGGGAATGATTAACGCTTGTGGAGAAATGAGAAACGGAATGACGTGAGAAAGTGTCTGAAAAGCAGTAAAAAACATAAAAATAGACCATAAGACAAGTAAAAAAAATGCGTCAAAGTTTCTTCGGCAGGCGGAATCGGGTTTTCTGTACTCCCAGCCACGCCCCACGCAACTCTCAGCCTAAGCCCGGTGGCGGCCTGTGTTACTGCGCCATCATGGCTAACTTTAACTTTAAATAGAATAAAAACTACCTAGGCTACATGGCTGCAATTTGGTATGTTTGATGATTGAATGGTGGGTGATCAACATACCAATTTGCAGCCCTCTAGCCTCGGTGGTTTTTAAGACCTGAGGGCGGACGGACAGACAAAGAGTTTAAGAGTTTTTGAAAACTAGTTTTGCGAAGCTTTTGAAAGCAGGATGCGTGACTGGATGGAGAGAGAGAGAGAGAGAGAGAGAGAGAGAGAGAGAGAGAGAGAGAGAGGGTGGTTCTGTTATCCCAAGCATTCCAGTGCTCAAGTTTTGATGTAGAATTGATACTGATGTTAAATATCCTTAGCAATTATCGGCTCCTTACCAGATATATATTATATATATATATATATATATATATATATATGTATATATATACATTAAAAAATAATAGTGGGTATGATACCAAAAGACCACCATATAATTTAGGCTCTATTACTAAAGATATGCATACAGTATAAATTAGTATCATACCAAAATACCACCATAATAATTTAAGAAAGACCATTATTGCATTCTCTCTCGCCCACCGCACTTTCTACCACTCCTGACAATATTCTTTTAATAGTACAACTGCTTCGAGGTTTTCCTCCAGTTACACCTTTCAAACCTCTTCACTTTCAATCTCCCTTTCGGCACTGCACGACCTCATATGACGCAGCGATAGGCCTTTTAGCCTGAATTTTATACTCCATTCCCTTCCTAGAGGTTAACATTGTGGCTAAGGCTGTTTCTTGAACCAAGCAGATTTTGAACCCTACCAACTTGCCTCCCTTACAACATAAGCTGCCGATGCTTTCATGGCTAAATTGCATGAAGCGTTTGCTTTCGGTTGTCAAGCCCTGTAGATCGAAAGAGAGTCAAGATGTTTACACGGGATACACTGAAATTAAGTTAGAAAAACCAAGTTTACCTTTATTCGGTGGTGACATTACGTTTAAATATGCATTGATAGTATCATATATAACTCAAAGGACAAATGAGTCTCAAGGACGTTATAAATAAAAAGAGGAAAAGAACATAAGGGGAGAGAGAGAGAGAGAGAGAAGAGGGCATATAGAGAGAGAGAGAGAGAGAGAGAGAGAGAGAGAGAGAGAGAGAGAGAGAGAAATTGTAGCACCGTCGACTTCCACAGAACTTTTGCAGGCACCTTTGAAACTTTAAAATAAGTTATAGCAGAGCTGACACAGCCAATTTCAAAAGGGTCCCGAAACTTCGGGTGGGGGTGGGGGTGGGGTGGGGGGTTTAAACTAGAAAAAAAGGGGGGGGGGCGTAAAAAAAATAAAAGTCAGATGTAGCTGAAGGCAGCCAGGTGACCGACCTCTCTTGAACTGAACAGAAGCCATAAGGATGGAGAACTTATGTAAAATTGGGGGCATTTGAAACAAACCCTTTTAAAATTAGGTTCTCGAATGAAATGCTGTCCTCTGCTCTGATTTGCTCCATTTAAACGAAATTATCTAAACTATATAACTATATTCCTTTGCAAACAACATGCCCTAAAAGATAAAAACTAAATAAATAAATCAAAATAAAAAAAACAAAATTGAACATCTACGATAGAAATTTATGGCAAATCAACTCTGGGATGAATCCATCGCATTCCTTTGCAAACACGGCACGCACAACATGCCGTGCAGTGGGCAGTTGACAGATGTCTGATGATTGTCTTATGTAAAGCGCTGATAACAGCGCCGCCATCTGTTGAGTTGATGAAAAACTGCGACGGCTGGTTACACCCGAACGCCGAAAATTCTTGTCTGACTTTTAGAAGACATTTTTACACCTTTTCTTAACCAGTGGGTCGATGGCATGTGTGTCTACTATAACGTCTGCATTTTCTATATATATTATATATTTATATATAATATATATATATATATATATAATATATATATATATATTATATATATATACACATATATTACGTATATAAAATATATATAAATATATATATACATATATATATTATATAATATATATATATATATATATATATATACACACACACATATATACAAATATATAAAATATATATATATATATAATATATATATATTATATATATATAAATAATATATATATATATATATATATATATATGTGCAGAAGCCAGGTACTATGTCGTACCTCTAAGTAAATGGGGATACAATCCACAATGAAGTAAAATCGTCTGTAGATTAAAATATATATTCTTGTACAGGATTAAAGCTTTCGACCATCAACTGTGGTCTTGTTCACCAAAAGCTTTAATCCTGTACAAGAATATATATTCTAATCTACAGACGATTTTACTTCATTGTGGATTGTATCCCCATATATATATAATATATATATATATATATATATATATATATATATATATATATATATATATATATTATGCTCTGGACTTCTTGGTTCGTGTGTTGAGTTGAATATAAAATTTAGGCAAAAGGCCAAGCACTGGGACCTATGAGGTCAATCAGCGAAGAAATGGAAATTGAAAGTATAAAAAGGTTAGAAAGGTGTAGTAACAGGAGGAAAACATCTCAATTGTTAGGAGAGGGTCGAGGAAAGTGAGATGGAAGACAGAGAATATGAAAGGAGTTACAGTAAAATGAACGAAAGTGGTTGCAGCTAGGGGCCTAAGGAAGGCACGCTGCAAAGAACCTCAAGTAATGCCTACAGTGCACCGCATGAGGTCAACTGACGGCACTACCCCACTACGGGGCTTGGTTTATGTGGAACCTCATCAACATATGACTCAAGTCTTCCTATTCAGTTGTCTAATGGAAACTGGAATGGCCAGAGTTCAAAATATCGAGGTCGCCGTTTACGGTAACCGCATACATCGCACCTTTAATACCACCTAGCTAAACCTCGGATCATTAAAAAGTCATTTTGCATAACAGGGAATTAATTATCTGCGGTCCGCACGGATTCATTAATTATTCGCTTGATTGCAGAGAAAAAGTCACGCCGGCATGAGAGCTATTTGTTAATGTTATTTATCATTAATACCCTGTTGGTTAGTCGATCTTGAATGTGATGCCAGCTGAGCAAATTGAACTTTATTCTTACGTAAATGGCATACTAAACTTTACCATATTGTTTGTAATAGGCATACTAAACTAATTATTTTTTTGTGACAGGCATCCTAAACTTTTAATTTAAATTAGTTACATACTAAATTAATTATTTCTATGTAACAGGCATCCTAAAATTTTTAGTATTTTCATGTAACAGGCATACTAAATGAATTATATTTCTGTAACAGGCATACTGAACTTTAATTACTTTTATGTAACAGGCATACTAAACTTAAATCATATTCATGTAACAGGCATACTAAACGAGTTATTTTTCTGTAACAAGCATACTGAACTTTTAATTATTTTCCTGTAACAGGCATACTGAACTTTAATTACTTTTATGTAGAACGCGTACTAAACTTAGATTTATTTTTATGTAACAGGCATACAAAACTTTACTCTGAATTATTTTTCTGCAACAGACATACTAAACTAATCATTTTTATGTAACAGTCATCATAAACATTAATTATATTATGTAACAAAAATGTTTAATTTGAACTCTGCATACAAATATACATAGCCTAATGAATTCAACTATACAAGTGTGCATATCTGTATAGTATAATGGTTATTGACACCTTATACCCGTATGAAAAGCCGAATATACTCAAATATTCGCGAGGTAATGAATAATAACAGTTATTCAGGACGAAAGGATAATGGCCAAACCCTCAATTTCGCGCGCTAATCTCTCTGGGATCAATACGTGTTTTAATAAGTTCACCCCCCCCCTCTTCCCCCACGCCCCCTACCCCCTACCCCCCCAACCTCAGCTTTCGGCATGTGAAACAAAGAGCGAATGGATTGCGTGTCGGTAAAGTGAAAAGATGATCGATGAGTATTTGCTCGGTACTACTGGAATGAAAGCTCCTATTGCTTGCTTGCTTGCTTGCTTGCTTTAGGCATTATTTTCACCATTGGAGATCTGTCTCTCTTCCGGTCAGGCTGTAGGAGATGGAATTTGAGCGGAGATGCCGATAGGTTCTAAGGGAAGATGCCGACAGATACTGAGCGGTGATGCCGATAGGTTTTAAGCGAAGATGATGTCGACAGACTGAGCGGAGATGCAGCCCAATGTCGACAGACTCAGAGGGAAGACGTGACGTACATGTCGACAGATGCTGATAGTGAAAGCGTAGTAGCGGAGGGATGGTCGACAGTCTCTGAGTAGAGACGTAGCGGAGATGTCGACAGTCTCTGAGTAGAGATGTAGCGGAGATGTCGACAGACTCTTGAGCGGAGACGAGAGGTCTCCCGTCTCAGCCCTGACCTTCAAACCTCATTGACGCGCGAAGCCAAGTGAGAACAGCTATAATTCCAGCAAGCATCATTTTCCTTCCAATCGAGCGACGACGAAGCGTTCCAGCTAATTACTTCCGGAGACCAGCTGGAATGATTAGCCGGCTTCCAGCGGCGGCGGCTGCGGCGACGGCAGAAAGGAAAAGGGCTCACGAAACACAAGTGACAGTAGGAAGTACGGACTGTCAGGGAACGAAAGCAAAGAAACGGAAATTCAAAAATTAGAAGTCACGGTCAGCGGTTTCTCCTTAGCGAGGCTGGATAAGCCTTCATGATTCCATTGCAAGCGGGAAATATATAATGAAATTTTCATTATGAAATGAACAAGACACTAAAAGTCAGACATTTTGTAATGAAATTTTCATTATGAAATGAACAAGACATTAAAAGTCTAACGATCGTCACGGGCTACTTAGCCCGAGCGGAAGTTAGGAAACCACGTTCAATGTAGTAAAAAAAAAAAAAAAAAAAAAAAAAAAAAAAAACCAATATTTGGAGAGTTCAAA
>NC_087210.1:3598537-3606037 GCF_015104395.2 Macrobrachium nipponense | reverse complement strand
ATTATTAAAACTCAAGTATGACGAGGCTAAGTCAAACGAATTTCGTTTCACAACTAAACGATAGAGTTAATCATAATAAAATGCTATATTATTAACTATTATATATATGTATGTATATATACACAAATACACACACTTATAATCAACAGGTTACCTTCCACGCATGTAACCTTCATCGCGCGCAATGCAACGTTATTTTGTCTTTGCTTGAGCAAAAGCACTTCTTAAACGACAAAAGCAAGCCAGCAAGCACAACCTCGGCAGCAATGCTGAGAGGGCGTTGCAAAGCAAGACCCAGTGTTCCTTCCCTTGATAAACACATTAGGATCTGGGTGACGTCATCGGCTAATCTCGCTTGGCAAGGGACTCTCTCTCTCTCTCTCTCTCTCTCTCTCTCTCTCTCTCTCCTCTCTCTCAATGTGACTCACACCAGCATCTTACGGTTTGGGAATCCCAAGGAAAATGGTCGGAAATTGGTCAGAAATGGTTAGATATTGGTCAGGAATTGGTCAGAAATTAGCTAGCATCTGGTAAGAAACTGATCAGAAATTAGTTAGAAATTGGTCAAAAATTGGTTAGGAACTGGTGAGAAATTGGTCAGAAACTGGTCTGAAATTGGTCAGAAATTGGCCAGCAAGTGGTAAGACACTGATCGGAAATTAGTTAGAAATTGGTCAAAAATTGGTCAGAAACTGATCATGAATTCGTCAGGAACTGATCAGACACTGGCTCAGAAATTGGTCAGAAATTTGTTAGAAGCTGGTAAGAAACTGGCACTGGCCATCAACTGGTCAGCAATTGGCCAAAAACTGGTCAGGTATTAGCCAAAAACTGTTGAGAAATTGGTTAGAAACTGGTCAGAAATTGGTCAGCAACTGTTAAGAAACTGGCCAACAATTGGTCAAGCAACTGGCCATCAACTGGTCAGCAATTGGCCAAAACCTGGTCAGATATTCGACAGAAATTGGCCACAGAAACTGGTCAGGATTCGCTCAGAAACTGGTCAGCAACTGGTCAGAACTTGTCAGGATCTTAACGGTGGGGAAGCCGAAACAGCTCTGTTTCAACATCGGTAACTCCACCCACACTCTGCCCTTTCCAAAGCTGAGCGTAAAACTATGGCCGTCACATGACGGTATTTGTCAAATCCCTTCTTGCGTTCAAGGTGAACACTTTCCACGTCGGTCATTTTGTATAACATTCCTCGAGGGTAGTACATGTTTTGCTTCCACGGACGAGAGGTCCGTAGTTATTCGCCTTGTAATTAGTAATCATTTGAACGAGCGGTAATTATGTGGTCAAGAGTGCTACTATTAAACTAAAGATATTGTTGTCATTGGCGTTGCTAATAATAAATGTAATGACGGTAATAGCCTTACTTATTTAGAACGCAATGCTTATGTATACGCTTTTTTCTGGATGTAAGTGTGCTAAGGACGATAAAACCACTTTTCCTTTTGTAAGCACATGCAAAATAACATGTTTCAGTCTACCATAAGAACCTATATTGTCTCTACCCATTCTTAGTTCAATGTCATCATTATGAATAAATGCAACGGTTGTAAATATAACCGAACAAAATATTACCCACAAACCACAAGGCTGAAAAAAACTGAAAAGTTAATAAAAAAAAAAAACTTCCAGCGCAATTCTGTTTTCTGTACAGCGTATAATGCTGCATGCAACTCTCAGTCACGGACCATGAAACGCTCAGCCGTGACCCATATAAAACTTTCAGCTCCTAGGTGGTGGCCTGTGTTGTTGCTACAGGTGCCAGATGAACGATCATAACTACCTTTAACCTTCAATAAAATAAAACCTACCGAGGCTAGAGGGCTGCAATTTGGTATGGTTGATGATTGGAGGGTGGATGATCAACATCCCAATTTGTAGCCCTCTAGCCTCAGTCGTTTTTAAGATCCGAAGGCGGACAGAAAATGCGCGGACGGACAGACAAATAGTAGCGATCTCAATAGTTTTCCTTTACAGAAAACTAAAATGACAGGTGACACATCGAATACATCAATGGACTAAACTACTAAGTTAATTATGTGGCCACAGGATTTAGTTTCTTAAAATGACTGTCTGAGTCACTCACACATTTGCGGTTTACTTACAAAAGGAAAAAAAAAATGGTGGTTCTGAATAAATTAGAAATTATTGCAAAGCTAAAGCCAGATACCACTAAAATGTGGATGTGATGAGAGTATCATAAAAAAAAGACAGACCTGTATTCAACCTAATCCAATTAGACACAGTAAAAAATAAAAAATAAAAAGTTCTGATTAGGAAAGTTAGATTACGGTGGGAAAGATAAGAGAGACCAATTCTACCGCCCTTAAATAGTCCCATTTCGAATTATACCGTCAACTAAATTAGGCCTACGGTTCCACCCTCTCTCTCTCTCTCTCTCTCTCTCTCTCTCTCTCTCTTCACATACAGAAAATAGACAGCCTAGGTTTTATTCATACATCTCTCTCTCTCTCTCTCTCTCTCTTTCACGCACAAAAAATTGACAGGTACGCTTCATTCCCATCCCCACTCCCTCTCTCTCTCTCTCTCTCTCTCTTTCACGTACAGAAAATTGACAGCCTATGCTTCATTCCCCCCTCTCTCTCTCTCTCTCTCTCTCTCTCTCTCTCTCTCTCTCGTACAGACAATAGACAGCCTATGTTTTATTCCTACAATGTAGAAATAAAACTAGGCTGTATATATATATATATATATATATATATATATATATATATATATATATATATATATATATATATATATATATATATATAACCTCCCTCCCTTTTCACGCACGGAAACTACAATTATAGCATTTACGACGGGACGGCCGAGGGACTCCCCTCAAAATATTTATCGATATCGCGTCAACTCAAGGTTTCCTCAAACCGCTACAGCTAACCCCCCCCCCCACCCACGCCCATCCCCTCCCCCCGCCCCCTCTCCAACCCCACCTTTCGTCGTCTTTTCAAGCAAGCTCTACTATAGTAGATACACATCAGCCGTGCATTTGATGTCTTGGCCAGTCCCTTATGACGCTCCTGATTGGCTGTTGGTAAGCCAATGACAGGAGTTTCCAGCCCTGCGATTGGGTTATCAACAGCCAATCAGGAGCGTCGTAAGAGACTGGCCTAGACGTCAAATGCACGGTTGATGTGAATCTACAATAGTAGACCTCGGTTCTCAAGGACCAGCGAAAACAAAAGAAAAGCAAGCACGATGGAAAAGCAGCAGTGCTTGCTATGGTTTCTTGCATGCGCGTGCATTTCCAGCCTATGATGCTGATTTAACTGCTGGCGCGATTGACACTCCCGGCCAGCGGATATAAGAATATATGCAGAAACCACTGGTAATTCAGGCACAATACTGAAGGACATTTAGATTTTTTTTTTCCAAGAGACCATAAATTTACTAAGATATGAATAAGTAACTTTCTTTGTCACGAGTGCAAGAAAATGTATGAGTTTCTTATCATTTATACTAAATTAACGCTCCTATTTCTGGTATTGAAGAAGATGAGAGAGAGAGAGAGAGAGAGAGAGAGAGAGAGAGAGAGAGAGAACGTTTTCTAGATGAACACACAATCGTCATATCTATTTTTTGGCATGTCATAAATTGAGAGAGAGAGAGAGAGAGAGAGAGAGAGAGAGAGAGAGAGAGAGAGAGAGAAGGTAGGTGAATTCATTTATGGAGAACACTTGCTAATTCCCATTCCTAAACAACGGCCAATTCCAACTTACAAATCGAGATGGTAATGAAATTATTATTCTATTTTTTTATTTTTTCTCGTATTCCTGGATGATGATGATGATGATGATGATGATGTCTTCCTGAAGACCAGTTGCAGAAGCAACGTGCAATGAACCCGTCCATAGACGAAGCTCATATAAAAGACAGAATCTACGAAGGAAAGAGATACGATGGAATTCTGAAAAGGCCTTTCGACACTTGTCCTTTATTTATCAGAGTAAATTACAAGTCTTTATCTATATATTCGTAACGTTCCATATTTTAGTGATTCAGTTATACATACGTATATAATATATATATATATATATATATATATATATATATATATATATATAATAATGTATATATAATATATATATATAAATTGTACAAACACAGGACTGGCCAGCGTCGCAGTTAAATGAACAGCTTAAAAAAAAGGGTAATCAGAAGACGAAACACATATTCTAATTGAGAATGGTCCAATTTGCATCACTGGGCCAATTACATAGTATTAGTTTTACAAAAGAAGTATTACTGGCATAACGACCGACTTAATCCTACCTCGAACTCGAAATTTTTGCCAAGTTTATCATAGGAAATATAGAGAGTTTCTATTATTTATTCCTGGGTTCTATCGAGAATATAATGCACATTGGAATATTGCCATACTAGTGGTCAGTTGATATATAATGAAAATTGGAGTAATGCAATAACAGTAGTCAGTTGATATATAAAGAAAATTGGAATGTTGCAATAAAAGTAGACAGTTGATATATAATGAAAATAGGAATATTGCAATAGAAGTAGTCAGTTGACATGTAATGAAAATTGGAATATTGCAATACAAGTAGTCAGTTGATATACAATGAAAAAGTGGCCAGTTGATATACAATAAAAACTGGAATATTGCAATAAAAGTCGTCAGTTGATATACAATGAAAATTGCAGTAAAAGTAGTCAGTGATATTTAATGAAAATTGGAATATTGCAATAAGAGCACTCAGTTAATGTGTAATGAAAATAGGAATACTGCAATAAAAGTAGTAAGTTGATTTATAATGAAAATAGGAACACTGCAAGAAATAGTAGTCAGCCTGACATCAAGGTGTATCACACGGGGTTCCAAAGGCGAATTAAAAATGTTTTCTGTTTCTTTTTCTTTATTATATCGTATTATGTTCCAGTTACTTAAAAAAATGAAAGAAAACGGGATGACTACTAAAACAAAAACAATATTGAATCTACATTGACCAGGAACCTGGTATAGAAAAGCACTTCATTGCCGGCAAAGTAATGAAACACTGAGAGAGAGAGAGAGAGAGAGAGAGAGAGAGAGAAGAGAGAGAGAGAGAGAGAGAGAGATAAATTCTTATAAGCAAAATCAAACAACAGAAAGATACGGCTTTAAAAGGTATAGACGAACACTTCATTGCCGGCAAAGTAATGAGAGAGAGAGTTTTTAGAGAGAAATTCTTATAAGCATGACAAACAGCAGAAAGATACAGTCTTTAAAAGGTATAGAAGAACACTTCATGCCGGCAAAGTAATGAGAGAGAGAGAGAGAGAGAGAGAGAGAGAGAGAGAGAGAGAGAGAAATTCTTATAAGCAAAATCAAACAGCAGAAAGATACAGTCTTTAAAAGGTATAGAAGAACACTTCATTGCCGGCAAAGTAATGAGAGAGAGAGAGAGAGAGAGAGAGAGAGAGAGAGAGAGAGAGAGAGAGAGAGATTCTTATCAAAATCAAACAGCAGAAAAGATACAGTCTTTAAAGGTATAGCAAGAACACTTCATTGCCGGCAAAGTAATGAGAGAGAGAGAGAGAGAGAGAGAGAAAGAAAGGGGAGGGAGGGGGGGGGGGGAAGGATGGTGGTTATAAAGTTAGATGGTAGAAGCAGGGTCGGGGAGTATACCCAGTTGGGAGGGAGGATAGGTCGGTGCGATATGGGCGAATGGAAATGTCTGAGAGAGAGAGAGAGAGAGAGAGAGAGAGAGAGAGAGAGAGAGAGAGTTTGTGCGTGAGGGGGCGTGGCAGGCGCTCTATCGATTTAGTACCAGGCCCGACCACCGGTAACAGGGGTGGAATTAAGAGGCCTATTCCACAGACAGACCGGGACATCCCAAACTACACAACAACCGAGGTGTTCGTTTCCTTTGTTTCAGTCAAAATACAAAAGAAAGAATATAAAAAGCTAGATCACGTAAAGAGAGACGAATAAAGAACAGACTTTAAAACGAAAGTGAAGCTCAAAAAGGGAAAGAAATAACTCACCACATCGTCTGGTTCGGCAACCTTGGCTGCGATACGAACGAACACACGTCAATGGAATTATTTTATTGATAATTAACGGCTCCATGACAGAAAGGCGCGATTTCAAAGATTCCCTCTCGCTCTCTCTGCCTTCAATTGCTTGTGCGAAAGCACGTCACAAAACGACAGGGTGCGTGCGTGTGCGCGCGCGTGTGTGTGTGTATGTGTGATGTTAATCTCTCTCTCTCTCTCTCTCTCTGTTTTTCATTACTTTGCCGGCAATAATTGCTTTTCTATACCATTTTAAAGAGTATCTCTTTCCGTATTTGATTTTGCTTATAAGAAAATCTCTCTCTCTCTCTCTCTCTCTCTCTCTCTCTCTCTCTCTCTCTCTCTCTCTCTCTGTTTTTCATTATTTTGCCGGCAATGAAGTGTTCTTCTATACCATTTTGAAGACTATCTCTTTCCGTAGTTTGATTTTGCTTATGAGAAAATCTCTCTCTCTCTCTCTCTCTCTCTCTCTCACACACACACACACACACACGGGCACGGTTCTTTCCTTCCTACGTATAATCTCTGTTAACACCCTAAAAGGAACATTTACTTAAACCAATAGTTCATCACGAACGCCAAAATCTCCGATCGTCTGCTGCCATTCCAACCAATTAAGGATGACAGAAGCCGACTCCGTTTTTAATATTAGTAATAATACAAAAAAAACATAATTTCATTTCAATGAGACAAAAGCCATCTGAGTTTTGGCATCATCAAACTGTCATGTCCGTCGTATACAGAGGTTCTTCTTGTAGGGCTTCTCCATTCCGACGTCTCTCTCTCTCCTCTCTCTCTCTCTCTCTCTCTCTCTCTCTCTCTCTCTCTCTTCTGAGTTTTTGTGTGTGTGAACTGTGCTTCTACAAACTAACACCATAATACCATAATCACCATCAGCATGAGTTCTCACCATTCATAACATCTATACGGTATTGCCAACATCACATCATCATTTTAACATTTCTCCAAGTCGCCTACAGTAACAAACGCCATCAACTCGAGGTTAAATTCCCTTCTTCTCCGGAACGCGAGGACCCTCGAATTTGGCAAAAGCGTCACGCGCCCCGTTAGCAGGCTTATATCGGGAACTGGAAACTGGAAACTTTTTAAGAAGAGAAAATGTTCCCGCCAGCAGAGGACCCCAGCCACAGGAACCTAAGCCTCAAAGGGCGCCGACCGACCGAAGGAGGATTTCTCCACAGCATCACTGGGGTTCCCGGTTTGTCACACACACACACACACACACACACACACACACACGTCCTTTTGGCCCCCATATAACCGAGAAACTTTAGGTCGGCCATGATGCGCGGCTTGACTCGACCTGACCTGATCGAGAGGTATTAGCGGAAGGGGAAAGAGCAGAAGAAAAATAAAATATGAAATGTTAGGAAGAAAAAAATAACGAAAAAAAAAACTAAGCCGTGGAGAGATATTTGGGACGTGTGTTTCTTT